>NC_049197.1:1415608-1590125 GCF_009769625.2 Cygnus olor
GTGATTTGCTCGCCTGAGGGTTTTAGGGAAGAAAGAGCAGGTTTGGAGGGATATGGGGGGGGGCTCAGCAATTCGGCGGCCAGGAGTAAATCGGGGGGAGCAGAGCGCACCTCCACCTCCCAGCCACGCAGGGGGAGCGGGGCAGCGCGGAAAAAGCGCACGGAGCCGCGCAAGCTTCGGCGGGGACCGAGCCCTGCCTTGGCCGGGCTGCAAATGCCAGCAGTCGCACCCCAGATGAAAGAAAAAGGCACCACCGTGACTTTCGGAGTCGTCCGCAGCTCTTTTTTGCTTTCCCCCCAAAAAATAATTCGTGCGGGCTTCAGAGAAAACCGCAAAGGCTGAACCGTTTGCCTCGCCAAGGCGTGTTCTTCTTGGGGGAAGAAATCTATTTTCACTCGTCCTGAAGATCCCCCAAGTAGCCTTTCCGCCAAGTGTATTTTTTTTTTTCGTGAGCCGGGATTGTATGAAATAGATTTGCCTTTATGAGCTGTGTGGGTACATATAGGTAAATTCGGAGGTAATTGTAATCCCATATACACTCTCCTCACTCTACACACTCGTATACATATACACACATACACTTTGCAAAGGCAAACTTATTTCACACGTACATAAATAAACACAGCAAATACTTGGGCTTTGAATTTGGTCATGAGAAAATCCTGGCACCAGCAGTCGGCCAATATTTATGTCTAAACTGTAAGAAAGAGCAAAGCGTATCCTGCGATTGCAGCAACGTACTCCGCACTGCAAGAATGCCAGCTTCGGGAAATTCGCTTACTAGAAATAAAAACTTTATTTGGCCAAATGCACCTTCAAAATCTGCTTGTGTGACATGGAACCACTTTCGCATTTGCAGAAATCCTTTTATGTTACCAAGCCCTGGAAATCCCCTTTGAAACACTATCTTCCCCCAAATGCTTAAATTACATTAGAAAGATCTCTTACCTTCTGCACGAATAAAAAACCTGGTTCAACATTAACGAAAACTTAAGCTATAGCAGATTTTAAAATGAAACAACAGCAGCAGAAGCAAACAAAATGCGCCCCAAATTGGATCCGACCATTTAAAAAAGCTGCAACCGACACGGAATAGGTTTTAAAACGCAAATATCTGGGAAATCACGTCTTGCTCCACGCACCCATTTTAAGTTTAACATCTGAACCGAAAGAAAACCTTCATCTTAATTTCTTTATTTCTTTATTTCCGCCCCAATTACAAATCAAAACCAATATAATCTTGCTTTCAGGTTAACTCCCACCAAATCCTGTCTTGGCATGGACGTTGCAGGCGCTTTGTGCAGATAAGTTTGCAGGGGTTTTGATAACCTTGACTTTGCGTTTTTGTGTAATTGTAACTCAACTGTCAGATAATATCATTTCCCTTTGGATGCCGAATGCTTAAAAAGGGGGGTGAAAAACGGTGGTTCTGGGTTCTGCTTTTAAAAAGGCCAATTTTGGAAGGGGAAACGCCAGAAGATGGGTTCTGCTGGTGCCACAGAGCCCAGACATGTGTGCATGGGGCACACACGACCCACATGCATGCAGCCCTGCATGCACATACAGCGCTGCACACCCCAGACATCCTCCTGCTGCCTGAGCCCTAATTATAGCACAGATCCTGACACACGGCGGATATTTTCATCCACATACCACAGGCAAGCCATGCAAGCCGTTGCTTAGATCTGAGCAGTATTTTCTACCAAGAATTCTGCTCCAACTTATTAAGGAAATTCAGTCCTTCCATTCACATGATCGCCACTTATTGACCTGAAAGAAGCCCCTGAATCCACCTAGCTTCGAATCAGGACAGGAACAGACCCGCATATTCAAATACACATAGATTTCCACGCATATGCAATCTCTACAGTGAAAATAAAATGTGGTCAATGAAAGCCTCTTTTCAGACAATCCCAAAGTTAAAACATCTGCTCAACACACAGAAACATTTTTCCCTTCGCAAACAAGACCTCAATTCGCCAGGAAAAAAAAAAAAATCTTTTTCCTCTCTGAGTCTCAACGAGCTTCTAAGCAATGAAATGAACCACAGTGCACAACTCCAGCCTGAGATGTTTGTGACTGCAAATTAGACTCCATGCATTTTCTTTCCTTTTCTTTTTCACCCCTTTCCCGAGATTTAACACTGAGCAAAGCCAAAGAAGACAAATTCGCTTAGCATACGGAAATAAAGCATTTGCATAGAAAGCGATATGAAGGGAAGGGGAAAAAACAGGGTTCATCTGCCTTAAAAAACACAAAACCCCCCAAAGAACCCCTCCCCCAAACAAAACCCAAGTCACTGCGATATCAGAGTCTTTGCAAAGCCACCTAATCTCAACACATTCTGCAGCGCTGGTTGCAAGGACATTTTTTTTTCCATAAGTACATGCACAGCAATTTTTCTCCATATAAACAGCGAGAGGACGACTTTTCAAATAGCTGACTGCTCTCTTTTTTTTTTTTTCTTTCCCTCAGCTCTAATACATATATTTTTAAGTTAACGTTTCTAGTAAGAATACATATATATATATATTTCAAAAGTCAGCAACAATAAACAACATTATTATGCCAATCTCTGGAGGAGAAGCTGGCAGGATAGAGAGCACATTACTGCATATTCGTATTACTGGTCTTATTAGCTATGGATGATTACTAATTGCTGAAATTAGCTACTGATAATGAATGATTCCCTTACCTTTTGCTTCATTGTCAGAATTGTCAGTGCTGGTGTCAGTGTTTTTATTCAGGTCTTTCTCTGCTTCCGAAGGACTTATTTTGGGTGCTGGGGCGCTTTTTTCTGTTTTAATTTCGTTCGTGGATGTGTTCTGAGTATTATCTGTTTTTGTGTTTTCGGGGAAACTCACTTTAGCCACCGGGGGCGGCGGAGGAGGTGGAGGAGGTGGTGGTGCTGGTTCCAGATGCTCATTCCTTGGGTTCAGGCTCGCCCTGGATTCAAAACTTGCCTCAAACTCATTTGGATTGCTGCAGTTTGACGTCTTCTCCATGGAGGGGTAACCTTGGCTTGCTCGGTAGTAGCTAGGAACGGGGACTTCATGGTCATTTAGGCAAGACTCAGGCATTTGGTTGGGGTAGAGGGCTGTCTCTGTGGCATTTTTAGCTCTTTTATCAGCGTTATACATACAGCAAACATTCTCTTCCTTGACATTGGTTGGGAAGGAGCAGGATGGGAGCTGTCTTGCAACAGGTTGCTCGATCCTGTACGTATTTTTGGGGTCACACCAAGTGTCTAGCTGAGAAAGGTAAGATGGATAGGTGCTGAGAGACAAGGTAGCGCTATTCACCTCGTCCCTTTTGGAAAGAGACGGGATAATTCCACAGTTCCTCATGACTCCGCAGCTGAAATCGCTCCCAGGCTGCATGTACATCCCTTGGCTGGAGGAATAATTCTCCCCTCTACAGGTACCGGCCAACGAGTCCATCAAAAACGAGTTAGAAGTCACATTGTTGGGACATGACATTTTCAGAGAGGGTTTTTAAGGAGGAATACTCCAGCCAGGGGCTGACATCTTTTTTTTAGGGGGAAAAAATATCAAGCACCATAATTATCCACGCATCGGTCCCCCCCCCCACCCCCCCCACGTGATGCCCAGGCCAATGAGGATTGAAAATGGCCTTGATGATTCAGACGGGGCCGACGTCACGGGGGTCAAGTTGTCGGGACCGGGAGCGGCACCGTGGAGCAACAGCGACATCTGCCAGCACCGGGCCGGGACCTTCACGTTGAACAAAGGCAGAGCCCCGCCGCCCCCGCTCCCCTCCCGCCAGTTTGTTTACCAACGGAGCCACGCGTGGAAGGGGGCGAAGGAGGAAAAAAAAAGCGAGGGAGACCCCCCTTTTTCAAAAAAAAAAAAAAAATCGCGAAGGAAGATTTTTTGGGGAAAAAAAAAAAAGAATGATTAAAAAAATTGCGGAGGAAGGGGGGCAGAGGGTGAAAAAAATATATTTCTATTTTTTTAAATCTCAGCTCCCCCACTTCCCTTTCGCCCTGTCTCCGTGCCTTCTCGGAGTTGGCTTTTTGCGCCCCAAAACCGATGGCGATTTTTAATTGTTGCCTCCCAACCAGAGGACCCCCCCCCCTTGTCCTTCCTGTGCTCGGCTGCGCCATCCCCCCCGCCCCGGGCACGGGCGAGCTCCCCTGGGCTCAGCCGGCTGTTGAGCTGCTTCTATTTCTTGCTCTTTTAATTCTAATTAAAACTATTTTGGGGTCGGGAGTGGGGGGCTGGAAACGCTTTGGGGGTGCAGTGGGGTGATGCGCTCTCAGCCGGTTTGCTTTGGCTGCTTCGACAGAGATGTGGGAAGAGAGGGGGAAAATTGGGGGAATAATTCAGAGAGCTGCTTGCTGCCCTTCAGCCAGGCATTTCCCCGAAATCCTGAAGCCCAGGCTCCTTAAGCAGGTTGGATTTTTCCCAAGCAGCATTTTTTTTTTTTTTTATGAAGAAAAAGACAATAAAAGCCTAGGTTGCCTTTCTTATTTCCCCATTTTCCCGCAGCAAAGTAGCTTCGCCTTTCCTGAGCCTGCAAAGACAGCTTTTTTTAATTATCCACTTTCATTCCGAACTGTCTTAAGTTTCTGTGCTAAAATGGCATGTGTGGTGTCGTGCACAAAAATTCCTCGTGGAGGGGAAAAGGGGGTCGAATTTGCTCAAAGGGAGCGACTTTTCAGATGGTGAACTGCACGAGTGCGGTACTGTGGTGGGTTTCTCCCCTCCTGTCTGTCTGTCTGTCTCTCCGTCTGCTCCCTCTTTCTCTCTGTGTCTCTTCAGGAAATAAGAAGGGGGGGGGAGAAAAAAACCCAACCTGGGACTCACTAAATATCGTGCAGAAGGATTGGCAAACTGAAACTTTCCCGTTTTGCTGGGATTTTATTACTTTTTTTTTTTTTTTTTTTTTTTTTTTCTGGGGAGGTTACACGAGGAAAGTTACTTTTCTCTCCAATATTTCCCCTCTCCTCTTTTGTGGCGAAATTCGCTGCGATGGGAACTCAAGTTGTTGTTTTCATTTAAATTGCACCATCTCCGAGCAAGATTTGATGCCTTAAATGCGACGGAATTGAAACCTTCGTGGTTATTGTGCCCCCCCCCACAACTTCTTCTCTTTATTGGGTGTTTTCTAGATCGCGTAGCCATTAAACTCTATAGTTTTTTCATAATTTTCCCGGCGTGTTGCTGTGCTGGCGGGTGAGCTCTGATTCTAGGTGAAGCGGCGGGTTAGGGCAATTGCGAATAAATGAATAAAAAGTGTGATAGCCCGGAATTTCAAGATCATTACGATTAGAAAGACACGGGTTCAGAGTCACTTTCAAGGGAAACAAAAAGAAAACGCCACCTTTCATAAGAAAAGGAAAAAAAAAAAAAGAAGAAGAAGACGAAGAAAAAGAAAGAAAGAAAGGAAAAGGGAAAAAAAAAAAGAAAAAAGAAAGGGAGCAAAATCGTGGAAAAAAAAAAAGTACATTGTATCACAGAAAGTGGAACTTGACCGTTTGGGGTGATTTGTAACGGTTTAGAGTGAAGTCCTGCTTAAATATTCTCACGTCTGCAAACCTGTTTTCCCAAAGATTTTCAAAAGCAGGGCTGTAAAATTCCCCTCGACTTAACTTTCAAGAGACTTGCGGGTCTTCTCTCCGCATCAAGTGGGACAAGTTTAAATATCTTAGGCCGAGAAAGCCTAAAAGTGCATAATACTATTTCGTGTGCCCTCTTCTCCAGCATAGTAAAAGCTTTCGTAGGCTTCAGACGCCATTTGGTTCCCCTGGAAAGCTATTTGCGACTTTATTGCCTCTATTTGTGTTATCTGCATAGGTCTTTTTAAAACAGTTTGATAGAAATCGTTCAATTTTATGATATCCAACGAAAATTCCACATAATATTTATAAGCAAAGAATAAAACTTTAGTATGGGAGCCAATATTTTCTCATTTATAGGTGATGAAATTAAAGACCAATGCAATTTTGCATTATATTGCTTTTTTCCCCCGGTTTGATTTTTTTTCCCTCTTCTACTTTATTTTTGCAGCTGATGTGGCTAGCCAATAATTTATGCTGCTCAGTCAAACATTTACACATGTGCATTTTTTGGGACACCAAAATTTGACCTCATAGTTTCCTGTATTGTCTGCCTTAAGATTAAATATGTTTTCCTGATTTTTTCGCCGAGTATTCTGGTGTGCTTTTGTCGAAGGAGATATTAACGAGTTGCACGGAGCACATCAGAGGGAAACGTGACATTAAACAATTCGAATTTGCTTCTCCGCAGAGCCAGGCGCTTCACAATAGCATCTCAAGCAAACCTCCCTATCCAGGTTGCTGGAGAGAGAAAACGGTGGTGGAAATCTCATCTTTTATGAATGTGTAAATGTTGGGAGTATAAAACAAAGATTTACACCGTTCACAGGCGTTTTGTTTACCAGTTTTTGCCAGCCCAAGCTACTGATGCAAATGTTGGGGAAAGGTTGGAAGCCTCTTCCGCAACTTGCTCATCAGCATCTTCGGGAGCAAAGGGGGCCGAGTAAATATACAATTAGATTGTTCATAAAAATATTACACGAGCATATTTCACGACTTGACCGTGATGTTTTTTGGCCATGGAAAAAGAGAGTTGACGTTAGCAAGCAGCACAGAGGCGTCTCCAGGAGACCGAATATTGTTTAAAGTTAAAAATAATTAGAAGTATGATAAACATGGGTCATTAATGGAAAGAGAAATAAAATTCATCAGCCTAAGTGGAACCCCCGTTGGGAAAAATGCTTTACTCTAATTACAGAAAATAAATACGAACAAATGCTATTAAAACTTAAAAGGAGAGAGTCTACCCGTGGTAAGGACTTTAATAACCTACTTTGAATTTTACACACTTTTCGGGGAACAATATCCACGCTAGACGGCCGCGCACCCGGGCTGCCAGCCCGGTGCTTTTCCTCGAAAGCTCGGGGCTGCAAGCGGATCCCGCAGCAGCCCCGGCCTTTCCCCTCTTCCCCATCACACTGGGCACCCCGAAGTGGGGTTTGCCCCCCTTGTTGCCTGCTCCGAGGGGAGGATGCGCGGAGCGGGCGGCCCCCGTGTCCTCCCATTGTCCCCAGCGCCGCAGACGGAGCAATCGCCCTAAAACGTCCCCAGAGCAGCGCCCGACAGCCCGGGGAAGCCAGGCAGGGACGAGGGGAGCAGGGGGGAGCAAAAATGACAGCAAAGCCCCTCTTGAGCCCGGGAGTACATAAACGTGTACAATTGCCAAGACAAAGAATCTCTCAGACTTCCACCTAATATTTTACCTGTCCCCTTCTCAATCTAATTATTTAACCGTGAGTTATGTGGAGAAAGGACTTCTTATGCCCATTGTATTTTTTACCAAGTTTTCTTACGTTTTTATTACAAACATTCATTTTCGCTTCGAGGAAGTATTTGGTAGCAACACTTTAATGATTACCTTAAATTTGTATTTCTGCCCGGTATTATGCCCCATGTTGTAGCGGAAATAATTCTGATTTATGACAAAGTACACTGGAGTACAATAACAGCGATGCAAAAATAAAACCCACGCCTTTATATGTTGGCTTAGAAACTGTAAACTATCACCACAAGAAATCTATCAAACTTTACAATCCCTCTTACCCTGCTTCCTTCTTTCTGAGTAACTTAAGTCAAAGAATTATGGAATGATATTATGTTCCTTGAGGTGGTATTGAAAACCGCGTTCGAGATTTTCTACCCCCAGCATAGCAGGCTGCAGGCACCCAAATACTGGTCTGGGTCCGGACCCCTTCCCCTGCCTTTGATCATGAGGACAAAATTTGGAAAGTGTAATTCATCTATAAGAAAGAGCGGCGAGGGTGACAGAGCGCAATAATGTGACACGGGGATTTTGGAAAAGTTTATTCAGTGCTCAAGTGTTTCCTTTAATTTTCCAACCGCGTTAACAAACTTAAATATTGCCCCCCAAAAAGGGGGAATTGTTTCTCGCAGAGGTGGGGAGGTCCGTGTGGGAGCTCTAAAAATGTGGATTATTGCACGTTTCGAAAATTAAAGGTGTTTTTGTCTGGGCAAGGCTCGCGGCCGCGCTGCGGTTTATAAGCTGAAAAAAAACGAAGCGTTTGATGGAAATGTGGCGCAGCTCGGGATTTCGGAGAGCCCCTTTTATAAAGTTAAAAAGCGAAGTTGAAAGAGGCGAAGAGTAACGATGAAAGGTAAAAATTGAAAACAATGAAGGACGTGCTAAAATGTGGCTCTGCTGCTCTGAAAGTTAACAGCAAACCTCAAAGAACTCCTATTTTACCCATATGACGATAGGAAAATGATTTCTTTCAAACTTTGTTAAAACGCTGATAATTTAACAGGCTTCTTAAGGCGTGTTTGAAGCAGCAACTCCGGTCTGCTGAGCGCTTCAAAATAAACATTATTGTTTCAATTACAATTTTAACAGAATATGGAGAGCACCACAAGGACAGACTGTTAACACTCCCGTTTCTCGTCGAAAAAGAAAAAGAAGCAATTGGAAGAAAAATCTGAATAAAGACAAATTTCACACCTATAGCATTGGAATAACCTGCGGATAATGGAGCCATAGCCCGAACGCTTTGTTTTGCACGATTTGCCTAAAATTTGAGGCTCTCCACCTTCCAAACGCAGACACCGCCGCAGAGGTCGAGACTGCTGAGAAACACATGTGCAAAGAGAGAATTTTATTTCAAAATCCCCGGAATCCTCATTTATTTATTTTTTCTAATTTTTATTTTCTCGTACCTGAAGTCCTCAGCCTGGAAGATAACCTCGAATATCTTCTGCTTTCTTAATCACACGCTGGCTGCAAAGCCCAGCGTGTGACACAGAGTTTCGGCTATTTTAGCCGTCATTTGTACAGTCACATACGGTTTATATCAAACACATCTTTAAAGCAGAGGACTGCAGATTTGCTTAAGCGTGTATCACTTAATTCAAAGAAAGGGATTAGGCCGCTTTTTAACAATTAAAACGAACGAATTTACTTTGCTACTTGTAGCACATAAACAATTGTAATGTTTACATTAAGTCTTCCCCCTTTTTTTTCGAAAATGAATAAAGTTTTTTATGGGCTCCATCAGCAATATGCTTCAGCCTAATTCCTCAACTCCAGATAAAAAAAGGCTTATGAGGTTGCAAACCACATTCTCGTGGTTTCATGTTGTAATTTAGAAGTTATCAAAAGCAGAGGAACGTGCTTCAATCTAACATATGCTGTGCATCCGCATATTCCCCAACTTTATGAAAGGCGTAGAAGCAAGGCCTTAATGAGCCGCCATTTTGGGGCAAAATAATATAAGTCATCATTTCATATTTTTCCCGGAGAGCAGAGGGGCAGCGCAGCCCTGCAGCCCCCCTCCCCCCCCCCCCCCCCTTCCTCCCAGTGCCCTATTTTTTCGGGGGTTACTGATTTTTTTCTTTGGGGGTGGGGGGGGTGGGGAACTGAAGCACAACTTTGCAAACGCTTTGCCTCAAATCCGCAATTCCTTCCCCAAAGTTTCATTCCTCGCCCCCCCCCCCCCCCCCCCCGTCCCTGCCGCCCCCTTCCTCCCTTGCTTGCCGGTGGCTCTCCCATATTTCAGCAGCAAACTCGCCGCCTGTCCCCCCCCCGGCAGAGCGGTGCTTCAGGAGAACCGATTTAATCGCCTCTCGCCGAGGTTATGGGCCACCAGGGTCCCTGGCAGAGGGCTCCGGGACTTGGGGCGAGCTGCCTGCTTGCCTCTATCAGCCCTGCCTCTCCGTCGGGACCAGCTATTGCTCCTATAAAAGTTCCTCGTACACAAATAAATGAATTCACCCTAGGATCCACAGGCGAGGATTAGCTCAATTGATGGTCGATTCGAGTCCACTTGCCAAAACCACTGGCTTTCTTCTTCGCCTTTTCTAATCCCAGCTCTGGCCAAGTTGCAAACCAACGTCAAACCCATGAGGAAAGTGCAAATGGTCAAAAGGATGGATTTCCCCTCATGGCTATTGTTTGCCGCTCTTGCTGAGTTGTTCAGCTGAAGTTGGTTATTTACATGCCACTAAAGAGGCTTCGCCTTTAGGACGGCTCTTAGCGCACCGTCAAGGTTACATGCTCCTGCCCTGGGCTCTGGCACCTTCAGGAGAGGCTGCGTGGGGTCGTGGGGTGCTGCGTGTGCAAGTGGGTGCGTGTGCAAGCGCGAGTGGGTGTGAGCGGCCCCGTCCAACACCAGGAGAATCCCTGGACGCTTTCATCCAGCATTTGCAGCTCCTGCAGCAGATCCCCCCCCCTCCCCTCCAGCCCCAGTCCCGCTTTTCTTTCTTTTTTCTTTCTTTCTTTCTTTTTTTTTTTTTTTTTTCAAAAATGGAAATGATTTGCTTTGTATGGAAGCCAACATAAGTGAACATTATTATCCTGCAAGAAGCCAATTAGAAGCCTGCCCCCTCGCCTCCTTCCCTCTCTGCAATATTTCACAACAAAGTAAGCCAGAGCTGCTTCCAATATGTTGTGTATGAAATCCAGGGAGCAATAGGAAACAGGTTGGGTTGGTGTGTTTGTACGTCACATGGAAAGGGCCTTCGTAATTAGTCTGGGTGTCATTAACGTAGGCACAGAGCGAGCTCCCCAGCCTATGAGGGAGGCTTTATTGTGATGGACATCCGAGGTAGGAATAAAGTTGTCTGATGGAGATGCCTAAATGCGTGCTGGGAATTAAAAAAAAAAAAAAAAAAAAAAAGGGAAAAAAACTTGTAAAACTTTTATGCCGAACAAAGTTATAAAAACTTTTCATGCGTTAAGATATCAAAAGGTTTATAACAATAATAAAGAGTGTATGCCGGGTGTGTTAAACCTGCTTCGAGATGCATTAAATGCTGCACGGCTGAGTTAAATATTAAGCATCATAAACGCCACACAGGGTTTAATATTTGGGTTTGGGTTTGCTGTTTTTTTTTTTTTTTTCTTTTTTTCGGGGGGAAACTGTGGGTCCCCCCAGGCGACCCCCCCGGCTCCCTGGAGGCGGGGCGGCCGGGGAGCCGCGACCCTCTCTGATTCCTCTTTATTACGAAAGGGTTAAAGGTGATGGACTTGACTTTATTGAAGTTCAAAGACATCAAATATTCACATTTTTTCTTCCCGTGGGTCTCACTCCCACCTCTGCTTCCCCGGCTGGGCTCAGAAAACCCCTTGCCGAGGCCTTCTGCGGTTAACAGGGAGCCGGCCCCAAAACCCGGCGCCAGACCCTATATGGCCCCTCCATATAGGTGCAGGTACCCCGGCCGGCGAGATACATATGTCTAAGCCCTGTTTCTGCTTGTCCGCTCCCCCGGCGTGGTACCCAAAGCATCCTCAGTGACCCCCCCGTCCTCCGCCAGCCCCTCCGCCCCCCTCCCCAGAACATTAACAGCCCTTTTCCTACATGGCACTGATGCTTAATGCTGCTGTAAACTCCCACATGGTCTATAAACTTGGATTTTACAACTAGCATTCCATTTTAGCTCGCGAAAACTTTGAACTAGGCCTACAGTTTCATTGTGCTGCAGTTGAACTGGAGCCTTGGAGAAGGAGGGGGGGGGGAGGAAAGGAGGGAGGGAGGAAAAAAAATTCCCTGGGCAAGACTCCCTTATTTGTTTACTATTTACTGCGGAAGTCTTTTCCTTTAGCCAGACGGGGTAATTAAGAAAAATTAAGCTGTTTAGTGCTGCAGTCTTTATTACAATGTCTAGACTAGCCGCTTTTGTCCGGACAGCCGCTGCTGTTACGGAGCATTAACTGCCGCTTCTGACCTCGCGATATTCACCTTATTGCACCTCTCTTTGGTTTTCCTAACCTTGGGAAGGTTTGGCAAACACTCATTAAAGAAAGGTGCTTTGGGGGTGGGCGAGCAGCCCCCTCCCCACCCCCGGTTTCTTCAACGCAAAGCTTAGGCGAGATTTCAGGCCGGGGACAAGCGTCCTTTCAGCTCGCAGGCTTTGCAAAAATAAATAGAAGCAAATAAAGAAGCGCTTTGCCATCCTCCAGCCCCCCCTCCATTTTTTTTTTTCCCTCCCTTTCCCACTCTTCTAATGAGAAACATGCCTGCGAACATCCTTTCAAGATCATATCGTGGCGTAAGGAGGACGGGTCTATCACGAAAGCCGAAGTTGGTTTTCATTTATTTGCGCGGAGGGGTGTTTGTGTGTGTGCAAACTAAGAGCATTTTTGTGGGTTATAATTTTTTTCCCTACCGTTGTCAAATAAAATCAGAAGACACCATCAAAGTGTTTTCATTCAACAGGGTTGTATTTAAAAGCAAGTATGAGAATTTTACAAGAACACGCTCAATGGATGGGAATATAATGTGTTGTTCCTTTTGCTGCTTTTTTTTTTCTTTTTTCTTTTTTTCATTCCCTCTTTTTTCTACCCCTTCGTCCATATGCACAATTCCATCGCTCCACATCAGAAAGCAGGAGACTGAAAACCTCAAACATAACCCCCCCAACCCCCTAAAACAACCCTCCGAATTGTTGTATTTACACAAAATACATGCACCACATCACCAACGGCATCTTCTGGATTTCTTTGTCCTCGAAAACGTTGTGTTGCTTTCAGACGCTGCGAGAAAAAAGTCATTTTGCAAACAGAAAAAAATCACTTTTATGCCCTGTGCCTGGGAGTTGAACTTGTTTTCCTTAAGCAGGAATTTAAGTACTTGACTTTGCATTTGTGCTTTGTAGGTATAAGGTACGTTATCCTTGACTTTTGAAAATGCAGCTTGTTTCTTGGTGTAATTAGAGTTTCTTTCCTTCTTTCTTTCTTTTTTTTTTTTTTTCATTTTTTTTAAAGAAGACTAATATATTGTTCTCATGAAAATGCAAAAAGATTAACTACAACCGGAAAACAGAGAAAGACATCTGGAGCCAAATTCAGGGTAGGATTACTGGGCCAAGAAAAATCCTATAAATTTCAGTTCCGTGATGAACACAATGAACTCCACAACAAACGTGTGCTCCAAGGTGGAGGTTTCATATTAATACCAGTCCTATTAGAGCAGATTGCAGCGAGTCACATGAATATGGATGATTATATTTCTGATATGCATTCAGGTATTTAAACTCCTATAGAAGAAACCCACACCACAATGACCGCAAAGAGGCTTTTAAGAGAGGAAATTCTAATAAAATGGTCAAATAAAATCATAATGTAGAACAGCTTGCAATGTCTTTATTTGCCACAGAATTTCACAGAGTATCCCGGGGACTCACTTTACATACACAAAGATTTTTTTTTTCAGGATTTTTTTTTTCAGGATTTTTTTTTTCTCTCGATGTTCTTCGTCTCCCATTTCCAGGAAAAAAAAAATGCACTACGAAATTTATTTACAAACCATTTCAGAAACTGTTATTGCAAATGCATTTTCGACTGGATTTTCCCCCCTCCCCACTGAAAATGTAGAAATGAAACTGCATAGAATATATATGTATATATATACACACACTCACTCCTATATATATATATATGCATATATATTTATATATATAAAGGGTGCATGGGGGAGGTGGAAATAATGATCTTCCTTCTGCTAGGGACAGATATTTAAATGAGGTTTCGACAACAACTCTTGGCATGGAGAGCAGAACACAGATGACCGGGGTGGGTGTGAATGTGCACATGCACACACAAGGACACACGTCTGTGTGTGCATTCTCACCCACACACACACACACACACACGCACGCACACTCACCCCAGACGAAGTGATTTGATCCTACAGGGAGACTTTGGCCGCTCTTGTGATAACACAGCTGCATACTGAAATCACCGTGGTAGTAACACACAGCACTGCGATTTATTCAAATGGACAGGGTGCCTAAATAATAATAACAATAAAAATAATAATAATAAAAAAGGGAATCCCAACCTGTTCAGGCAAAAAAAAAAAAAAAAGTTAAATAAAATGTTCATGGAATTCAAGTCCTTTAAGCGGTTAGGTAACTGAAAGAAAAATTCACTCCTTTTGTTACTCTGAACTGTCCCAGACATACAAATGTAAGTAACGAAAAGGCTTAAACTTTGAGGTTGCTTTGTCGACTGAAAGGGCAAACCCATGCTTGCAACTGTTCCTTCCCAATACACATACACTTCACCAGCAGAGGGGATTTGAAAAGATGTTCACAATAAGGGATTTCCAGAGAAATACTGCAGGCGGTCTCTGCTTAATTTTTTTTCTTTCATTCTTCTGTTCTGAAACCAAATTTTAACCTGTCGGTCAGTGAGATTTAACATCCTAGACAACTGGAGCCTTTTTTCTTTGTTTATATAGACATTGAAGAAAAATTCTCTCTCTAGCTCTCTGATCTGGAATTTCGAATAGGGGCACCTCTTCTTCCTCGTTCTGGGAGCACCTTAAAAGAACCAGAAGGCAGGGTAAATATCCTAATGCAACACACAGACTCATCTTCACAGCTGACCACATAGATAGGGGCAGAGTTAAGTTATTAATGCACGGGGAGATATCTTCCAGCAGTGAGCAGTTTGCCTATTGTTAGTGGTAGCAGAGGTGAGGTTACACAGGGTCTTAAGGACTGCGTTGCAATCGCTTTCCCACTGCACGGGGTTTAATCCCAGAAACGCACACACATGCAGGCATTTTTCTGTGCAGATAGATTATTTTAAAAAGAACAGCCCGGGACTGGAGGCAACAGACTGTTGGAGCAGGCTTTAGAGAGGCTGATTGCTGGAAAGAAAAAAAAAAAAGAAAAACCAAGAAAAAAAAAAGCCCACGCTCAGCTGCAAATCTGTTATCTGTATAGAAACAGCATGAGCAAGGTCGGAATTATAGGAACTAGATATTATGTTCCGCATAAGTTTTTGATTAACTCCAGTCCTCGCCACACACGCAAAAAAAGAATCAAAGTAGAAGAGAACTTAGCATCTGAGCTGCAAAAGGGGACTTTCTGCTGATCACGAAAGCAAATAGGAAAACAAAACAACCCTCCCCTCTTCCAAAAAGAGCCCCACGCTGAACACTAACTTGCAAAGTTGCCTGGATTCAGCATTTAAAACGCTCCTCTAAGACTGCCTAGAAATCTGAGTGCATGCAAAAAAGAAGACCCAAGCAAAGAAGCACGTAAGTAAAAGCCCTTCCTGACAAAAGCTAGACGCTCCACTAGGCTTGGAGGAGAATAAATGCCACTTTAAACAGAAAGTCTAAGAAAATGCTCAGCTCTGCCTGCAAATTCTGCAGCTCTCCCCCTTAGCACCACACTCCCACCAAGAGAAAAGACTCACCATACAGTTTGAATTAAAAACAAAAAAAAAAAAAGAAGAAGAAGAAGAAGAAAACAACACTCTGCATGCATCTTAGTGCCTAAAAGAAAGCACAGGCAGCTAAAGTAGTGTTCTGCCCAATTGCCTTTTACCCTCAGCAACCCGGGACCAAATCCTTTTAAAATGCTCATGTAAGTTCATGATCAAAGTTAATATTTGTCACGATGGTGTGCTTTTAAAATTTCACAGACTCTAAGATACTGTGTCTGCGCCTAACATCTCCATTTTTTTCAAAGAGCTTTTCCCATCGTAAAAATTCTTCTCGTTGGAAGAAAGAGCTTTGTAGGTTATAATAAAATCCTTTGAATGCTTATAAAACTCCACATAAAATTTGACCGACAAAACACACGGGCTAGTCCCTTAACCTTTCCATTTACTGCTCTACCTACTCGAATTGCTGCTTTTGCTTCCTTCCTTGTTGACAGAAGAGGACGAGGCTGAAGACCCTGGATTTGTGTTTCCTCTTCGTCTTCCGGGTCTATACCTTGGTCTCCGCGGGATGACAGTGCATTGGGTTGGGAGTCAGCCTCCAGTTTGCCCTCGCCCTTCTGCAGGCAGGTCTCAGCCGGGTTTTCCGCCCCGCAGTAGGCATTTTCGAAGAAGCGGTCGAAACCTTGGGGCAGGACAGTGTTTTTGTTCATGCTGGTGTAGAATCCCGTCGATGCCGGGTGGTTGGAGCTGGGGTGGTGGTGGCTGTACACGCTCTCGTTTTTCATTAGCATTTCGGTCATGGTGGAAGGCGGGATGCACTCTCTATGCATCAGATCTTCTGCGGAATAACACGACGCGTAATTGCTTCTATGGTGCCATTTACTTGAGGGGTCTAGACCATAGGAGACCTCTCGCACGGGCTGCACTTGCGAGAGGTTGGTGGAGTAAGGGTAGGAGATTTGGCGAGAGGGGGCCTGTGGCAGGAAAGATGACACAGTTGAAAATTCAGGGACGTAATAGGTACAGCTGGGGAGGTAGAGATTAGAAGCGCAACCTGCCCTTTCTCCAAACTCAGCACTCCTCTCTTTACGCGACTGGGAGCAGAAGTTGCCTAGATTCACTGAGTTAAACATCTTTCTCCTTTTCTTGCTCCTATAGATAGATGTTTTGGATCCGATGTGCAGAGGGGAAAAAATTTGGGAAGGCAAGATGACGCGCTATCCGTCTTAGTCGCTCCGGAGGACACGTGATCCAAAGTAGATATTGTCATATATCAGTTTGGAGCACTTAGATGCGTAGGAGTGGTTCACTTAGGTAAGATCTCAGAGGTTCAAACGATTGGTTTTCAAACACCGCAGAAACATTATGAAAATCAATTGCAGATTTGTATTCATTTTCTTGAAGGCACACCCCTTGTAAGCATTCAAAGCAGAACAAGTACAAGGGGTGGCTTGTGAAGTTGCTTTTTTTTTTTTTTTCCACCTTCCTCCACTCCTACCTATTCGGATTCTGCTTTCTGCTTCTTTTCAGCGGGGTTTGGAGATGGGGTGGGGGCGATTTGGGCTGCGGGGGGGTGGGGGGGAGGGAGAGGGAGGGTCTTAGGGAGCTCGGACTGTGTTTTTCCACCCTTTTTAATATTTTAATTACGGTGATTACTATAATTTATTATGATGATTATTTCTGTCCTAGCCTCCTCTTAGAAGTGTTCCTGAATAGACTTTAGGTAGCTCAATATAATCACAGGGAAAACGCTGGAGACGCCTAAGTAAGTTTTCAAACATTTCTCAAAATCTTGCTGCAGGCGTAAACGCGCAGCTCTTCGTACAGCTGGGCTGCTAAATTATAAGTAAATCTCTCTATCTATCTATCTGGGAGTGAGGGGGTTGGTGCTAATTAACAAGCTTCTAACATACGCTAATTATGTTGATCTCTATGTGCACATCAACTATACATCAAGCAGGTTGGCACGGTTTATAGAGAATATACCATTTAAGAATGACAGGGTGCGGGGGATCGTGTAAAGTTTCAAACTTTAAAGTTAAAGCAGGCCTGCGTTAATGACTTTTGATATCGAATTAGTCGTATATCAAGGAATAGAACAAATGAATTAAGTCAATGTCTAATAAATATTCGAAAACCTCCTTTAATGTTTTGTTAAATATTTATTAAGTAAGAGTGGCATATTGAATATTTAATGCAATTGTTTATTGTCAATCAATGAATGTACTTTCAGCAATACTCTCATCATTTATTCTTCCAGCTGAATTAAAAAAGATATTCTTATTAAAGTCATTTGTCTTCTCTCCCACGCCCCGGGAGCCTCCTCTTTCTCCGTCCTCCTGCATTTTGACACGAAACAAACAGGGATACCGAAGTGCTGCCGGCTATTTTGCGAGTTTTACCAACAATTCTTAGGCGGAAAAAAATATATATAAAATTAAAAATCCCCAACCCCAAACGTCAAACCCCAAATCCCTTCTGCAACCCCTCTGGAAGGTGCACCTGAAGGACGCGCAGCCTCCGCGCTGCCAGGGGTGCGAGGCTCAGCCTTCGCCTTCCAAAAGTCTTCCAGGGACAGAACCGTCTGCGAGACGCTGCAACAATTGGGCTCGAAGTGGGTTTTCACCTGGCTTAGAAATCATCTGCCGGAGGTGGGGATGATTATTCCCAGCATTTTTCTGTCGAGCACAGGCGGCTGCATTCACCTCCAGATGAAAATATTGCAGCGCATCCACCCCTGTTTTCTTCTTTTCTTTACAGGATGCCACTTAGGGATTTTTTCTTGAATTATCCCCTTTTAAAACGGCCAGTAAAAGGAAGAATAAATAAAAATATTGAATCGCCCGCACATAAACCCAAACCAAAATCCATCATGGGATCTGTTCAGTGGCAGGCTGAATACTTCTAACAAAACTAACACACCGTGAGAGAGTGGCACGTTTTTACTGAGAGTATCTTGTCAAATCGAGTTGCAGTAAATTCAAACAGCGAGAAGGAAAAAAGGCAAATCTCAGCCCCTTGCCAGAGCGCTGAGCCTTAGAGTTGGGACCAGAAAAAGCCTGGACGGCTGCGATGTTTTCGCTTTGCTACCCGAAAAAAAAAAATATATAAACTCACCCGAGTATTAACCAATTCACCCCAAAGGAGCATCAGGGGCTCCTAGCCCTGCTCGAGCTGTCCCCCCTGCACTTGGGCACCCCTGGGTATGTCGTTTTGCGTTTCTCTCGTCTAGTTTTCACTTTATTTCATTTGCTGCCCCCCCCCCCCCCCAACCTGATGTTTGCCGCCCCATTTTGACCAGGAGGTAGCTTAATTCCTGGGCGAGATGTGGAGATTTGGGAAGATAAAACGCACCTCGGGCAAGCGGAGGAAGGTCGCAACCTCTGCTAGAAATACAGATATTCTGCAATGCTGCAGCAATGCACAGAAAAAGAAAAAAAAAAGAAAAAAAAAAGAAAAAGAAAAGGAAAAAGAAAAGGAAAAAAAAGAAATAAAAAAGGAAAATAAAAAAGAAAATGAAAAGTTCATTTTCATTGAAGGAAACAGCCTCGCAAGTCCGTATCTTGCAGCAGAGCAGCGAGCAGGGGTTTTCAAAGCTCCTGAGCATAAATACAGTGGGTATTTCAGCAGGGCTTGCAAAACTACAGTGCTTATCAGGCAGTGTGCCCGGATTTCTATGCATTTATTACGAAATCTTGAAGGGAAACATGGCGGCGTCACTTACTAAGATTGTGTGCGCTTCCCCAGGTTGAGCCTTGTTCATCCCCCCAGCGCAGCATCACACTCCTGTTCATTTATTTTCATTCATTTCTGGATTTCCTCCCCCTTCCAGCTTTGTATTTTCTATTTAAGGAGAGCCGTTCTCATAAAACTCTTTTTATAAGGGATCGGGGCGTGTGGGTCTCCCTGAATGTGTGTGTGTGGAGATAGAGATATACACACATATAAATATGTCTGTAATTCCAAAATGAGCTGTGTTTTCCTCTCCAATGCACCGTTTGGCTGATGAATATAGGGGCAAGAACTCTGGCTGCCGAGATGGATTTCTTCAGGTTTGTAATCTGCCCTATTTTATGACTTGGACGTCGTTTTGGGCAAAACTTTTAATTAAAGTGTCAGCGATCTTTTAACTTGGCTTTTTATTGACCAATATTAATACTAACTACAAACTAATAATGTTAAGCTATTGTTTATGAGTGTAATTATTTTTTCCCCAATTCCCTCCTGTTTGCAACCTGCGTGGAGAATACTCTCACTTGATTCAAAGGGGGAAATGCTCTTTAATGTACATTTTTTGTCCTATGTGTTCCAGTCCAGATTCCATACGAAGGCTGTAGGCATGAAGCTCTGCATCCAGGGAAGGAATTAGAGCTTGTTGCTAAAAAAAAGCAAGATCCGAGCAGCTCCTTCAACCCAAAACAAAGCCCCCCACCCCACCCCCAAAAAAAAAAAAAAAAGAGAACACGTCAGCAAACAAACAAACAAAAAATACGTGTGGCATAGCACTCGCCCTCCCTCCTCTAGGTGCGGGAATAATTTATTGCTCTTCGTAGGTAAATACATCTAAACCAAGCCCTGGTGTCGTTTTGTTTTTTAAACCCAGTTTAAAGTATAGGATTTGCTTGCTTCCTGCAAGGAAGCACAGAAGAGACAGCTGTGGAGTCACAGCACTTGAATTTGACCACCAAAGTGACTACCATAAAACGGAATGAGGGCTGGCGTCTCGCATTCCTTTTGGTTGCCCTTAAAAAAAAAAAAAAAAAAAAAAGCAAATGACTTTAAGGCATAGCCATCCAGAACATTTCAATTCCTTCATTTTTAAACCTGCTTCATTTCCTAGCGCATGTGAAAGGTTAGAGCGTGGAGGAGAGAATTAAATAAAACCTGTATTTGCGCTCTTGCAAGGAGAAAAAAAAAATCCAAGGGAACTTGAGAAGGGGGGAGGAAAGGTCTGATTTTGCTTCGGGAGGTTGCTCTGATATGACTGTGTGTACGAGGTGAAGCTGCCCTGTCTGGAAGATTTTTTCCCCCTTTTTTTTTCCCCGTTCTTTCCCAGCCGCAGAGGGAAGGGGAAGGCGGCAGCCCCGAGACTTTCCCTCCCTGTGCCTTTCGGGCAGGAACCCCAACTGGCTGGGTCCTTCTGTGCTGGCATCTCAGTCGCACTCCTTTCCAGTCCTGGACTTGTCGCTTTTGTACAGAAACAGCACATTGCAAGGAAAAAAAAATAAATCAAATACAACTCCCCATGCCCCCCCTCGCCCTGCTCCGGAGTGAGCACTCATTTGCCTGATATAATGCAAACACTTAACACATTTAACAGCGTTTTCAGCAGGCAAATAGGCAAAGCTCGAAGCTTGTAAGATGTGTTTTGCGTTACTAAAATGAATTTTAAGTGTATGTTAGAGGCATTTCGTGACCAAAAACATTGCAGCAGTTGTACCAAAATCAAAACCTTGGAGTTGTGAAAGTTGGCTTTAGCTGATCTGTGTAAACATCTCAAGTTATATTTTGATTTAGGCTAATCCTATACTTGAACTCTTCTCAATAAATCATTGCTCATTTTTTTTGCTCCCATTGGGGAGAGAAGATCTATTTTTTCCCCAAAGCTACAATTATCTGAACGCAATGTAAATTCGTTAGCAGCCTCCCAACTTCTGTCAAAAACTTTCTTGTTTGTATTACCATAAAGAACCCTTTGTCCGAGCCCGTACAGTATGGAAACTTGTCTGGAGGAAGAAAAATAAATAAGAAGAGAATAGATTTCGTACCGAAGTGACTTACCACGTTACACATTGCTACTTACTGTGGCCTCAAGATATCTGATGCATTATTTATACCCTGAATCTTTCCCTGTTTCGGACAGATGATCAGAGTTTGCTTTGGCTCCCGGTTTGGGGAAAAAAACAGGAGCTTTTCCAAACCTGCCTGCATTGCTAACCTGTGCTCACTCGGGGCTGCAGATGCGTTGGAAGTGAGTGCAAAAAACATTTCTTTAGCAGCTGCAGCTCCTGCAGCTACACAGAGATGTGCCTTGCTTTTGCTAAATAGGCTCAAAGTTCTGATGTCTAATGACTTTGGCCTATCAGATGTTCTCAAACTGATTTTTCCCTCCCTTCCACGACGGTACTACAATTACTTCCTAAGCCTCAGATGGACTTCAAAAAAAGAGAGAGGGAGACGGAAAGAGAGGAAACCCAGGCCAGTAAACAGATTACTAGACACCGCGTATGTGTACAGGAAATCTGAAGGGAGACAATAGCTACAAGTGGGAAGCGCTTGGAAAAGATTATTGTCCCCAAATGGCAAAGAGAGATTTAATTGGATGTAAGCCAGACTGCTAAAGAAAACTATATAAGCTGTGAACAATTCAAAGGGAAAAAAATGACTTAGATCTCTCTAGACCTGAGCTGCAAGTTCAAAATCATGTGGACTTAATCAAGATAAAAGCAGATAAACTATGCTTCCCAACCGCAGGCAGCTCTGCGACTGTCTGGGCTAAAAATGTGCGGCGGGTGCCGGCTCGGGTGGAAGTGATGCCGAGGAGGCGTTAAGAAGAGTTGGGCTCACTAATAACCAATATAACTAACACTCTGCTTGGCTCGGAAGCCAATCAGGCTTCCAATCAGGCTTCCCGTTTTTTTTTTTTTTTTTTTAGTTTCTCATCAGCCCACGCGAAGCCGCGGCTCCATCCCCACGGGGCGAGCTCCTGCCGGGCGGAGCGGGGCGGGGGCGTCCCCCCCTATTTATTTACTTCTTGGCCCCCTATTTATTTGCTTCTTGGCCTCCCCACGGCCCGGTTGCGGGGGGCTGCTGAAGCACGGGAAACGGCGAGGGTTCGGGAATTAATTCAAGGAAAACTTCACAGCGTGCTGCGCTCCTGGAGCCGCTGCGAAATTCAGCCCAGAGGAGACAGGAAAGCCAGAGGAGCTCGTTAAGCAACACCTATTTCTATTCCTCTCTCTTTTTTACCCCTTCCAAATCTCTAAAAATACTCATTTAAACACAAAGGAAGACATATAAAACACACCCGAACCTTGCAAAAAAAAAAAATTCCTTTATTCGCCAGACATTCCCTCTTGATAACTTTAGCAGTGACACTAAAACGTGCAAAAGTGTGTAAAAAGTCGGAAATTGTGGCGGGGAAAATGTGTTTTCTGTTGGGTAGCCCGTTTATTAGCAAAATAGCCCCGAAATGCAAAGTTCGGAATAGAAGGTGGGCGGCTAATCCCACCCAGCCTTATTAAAACCGCACACACGTTTGCATGCGTGCTATTTAATCCTTAAATACCCAGGAAATCAGTTCCAAGTAGTGCACTTTAATGCCTTGGCTCCCGCATCCCCTTTTTATTATTATTATTTTTTAATATTTTCCACAGCTACTAGCACCTAGATGTATTTCCCTCAGACAACCATTGATCATAGGGGAATCTCAACAGTTCCCGGGGATCAACTTCAATAGTTCGCAATTGCGGGCGCGGCGGCGCTGGGCTCTCTCTTCCATACCCGCATTAATCAGAATAAAATGAAGCAAAATCCTTCAGTTGCTCCGCGGGGCGACGTTTTCCAAAGGCAGATCTCGGTTGCAGAAGATAAATGCTGCCGGCAGAAGAAAGCAAGGTAAAGCGGTGGGAAATGCCCATCCCTCTCCACCTACCTATGGAGCCACCTGCCTTTCCCGGTGCTCACGCGTCCCTTTCCCTATAAAATACATCCACGCGTGCAAAAGCACATCTATATCTTATTTGCAGTCGGAGAAGCAGAGGGATCAGGGTACAAAATCTCTAAAAAAAGTTGCTTCACTCCATGCCCTGTGCCAGCATCGCGGTTCCCCAAAGTCCCCTGCTTATCAGAAATGATATCCACATCTTTTTCCTCACCGGGACGAGGGTTTGAGTGTTTTGTTATTGCCACATTCATCTGAAATAAGCGTATATAGAAATTAATGTGGCCGGAGTTCTCATTTAATAAGGTACTGGGCTTTGATGTACCCTGTGCATTGAGAGCAGATAAATGATGAACTCAGAGTCTCGAAATCCTATCTATTCTCTTCGTCTGGTCGCTTCCTAAAATTTTCTTTTTCTTTCTCTCTCTCTCTTTCTCTCTCTCTCTCTCTCTCTTTCTTTCTTTCTTTCTTTTTCTCACCTATTAATTAGAAAATTATTAGTCTACGGCTGCATGGGCAACTCTGTGCAGAAATACTAAGTTTTGTAGCAATGCACACATAAATACACATAGATCTTCATTCATTGCTATGTTACACACGTATATATTCCGATTGAATATTTCCCTGGATTTCTATTCTGTATAGCATAGATTTGTCTAAATAATTACGTATTTATCTATTCAGATTAAATGACCGCGTGTATATGGAAAATAGTCTTCTCCATTACACTAACCGCAGATTTTCGCCTTCCATCCATCCCAGCGCTGGCTGTCCAGCACAATTTTTCTTTTGCCCTTTGAGTAGCGTCTAAGGCAGAGGCTGAAAAAGAGGGGGAGCGTTTTTTGCTATTTCCTCGCCGCGAGGAGAAAACAAAGAACAGGGACCTTTTCTCTTCTGCTATTTTGGGGTTGGCAGACGAGCCCCCTAGCAGGACCAGGAGGCTTCTCAGGACTCACGGTTGGGGGGGGGGAGGGGGGCTTCACCCCCTCTGCCCCCCACCCGAGCCTGGCCTGGTGGAGGAGAAAAAAGAGCAGAGTCCCCCAACTAGCAGAGTAAGCCCCAAGTGTCGCTGGTTTCCCCCCTGAGCCAGGCTGCAGCTCGCCCCGTTGCCCGCAGCGGTGGGAGAGGGGCCGGGGAGGAATCGGGGGGGTCGGGGGGTGCAAAGACACAACCACAGACCTGGCGACACAAGCACAGACCTGGCGAAAGTACCCTCCCGGCCAAGGTTTTTCCTCTTTTTGCCGTTTTCCCAAGGCCCAAGAGCGTTGAGCTTGGAAGCTTTTGCCGTTGCGGGTGCAGTTGGTCGCTTTCTCCCTCTCTTTATTATTATTTTTATTTTTTTAATAGGTGCCCCCTCCCCAGTTTGGCTTTTTTGGAGGCTCGCGGTGAAACCAGCTCCGGATGAAGCCGGAGGAGGAAGGGAGACAGGAGAAGAGCAGCACGCCTTACTGCGAGGCAAGAGGTAAAAAGCCACGCAGTGATTTTATCCCCCCCCAGCATCCCGACCCCCCCCCCCATTACCACCCCCTTGGCTGCTCACATGTCTTATTTCTCATTTACCCCTGCCCAGGCCCTTCCAGGTTTCAAAAACAGGCAGAAACCAGCTTCAAAACCCATTGAAACCCCCGGTATTTCATTCAGTCCGACCCCTCTCCGAGCCAACCCCCAAATTTCTCCCCCACCGGCTTCACTCCCGCTCCCCGCTCCTTTTATTCCACGATTACGCTTCTCTGCCCATTTTTTCCCTCTTTGAAACGAAAATTTCTGCCCCTCTCCCCCCCCACCCCCCTTTTCTTTCTTTCTGCCTCTCTCTCCTTACCGAGTGAACTTCATTGTTTTCTGGAGGAAATGGTAATGTTCAGACATTAAACCTTAATTGGGCTTTTCTTTATGACGTTTAATTTCCTCCACGGCAGACGTGTTTGCATCTTGCTGGGAAGAGAGGGAAAAAAAAAAAAAAGAAAAAGAAGGAGGGGGGGAACCTTGTTTGAAGCCCAACTGGGGGGAGAAAGGAAGAAAAAAAAAATCAGGAATCGGGACGAAAAAGGCTCGGTAAAACCGCCCCCACCCCATCCTTTTGGCTATTTCAAGCCCCCCCGACGCACTTGGTTCACCTCTCTCCCCCCACGGAGAAGGGGGGGAAAACCCGGGGTGGGGGGGTGAAAAAAAAAATAAAATAAAAATAAGCGGGCAGGTGGGCGGCAATGGCATTGCGGCGGAGCGGCGCGGACGGCCGCGGAAGGGAGGCTGGAGCCTTAACTTGACCTTCACTTTGCGAGGCCGGCCCCCGCCCACCCAGACGGGCAGCCCCGGCGGCTCCTCCCGCCGGCAGCGCCGCCGCCGCCGCCCGGCAGCGCTCCGCGGCCGCGGAAGTGGGAAAAAAATAAATTAAATTAAAATAAAATAAAATAAAATAAAATAAAATAAAATAAAATAAAATAAAATAAAATAAAATAAAATAAAATAAAATAAAATAAAATAATAAAAAATAGGTGGGGAGGCTGGGAGCTGGGATACTGCTGTCCTCCCAAGCCATGGGGAATCGATCCGTCGGAGGGAGAGGGGTGAAGCCAAGTTTTGTCCGCTGCCTAAAAGCAAATCTCCATTGTGGTCGCTCGGACCCTTTCATCTCCTTTTTTCCCCCAGAAATCCCCTTAAACCCCACCGCCTCCCCATCCCCACTACCACCCCGTCCTCACCCTGATGGCCCTACAACCCCGCAGCGCATTTTTCCCCAACTCCCCCTCCCCTTTTTTTTCCCACAGATAGAGAAGAGCCACCCCAAATTCCCTGCGTTTTTTCCCCAAGAAAAAATAAAATAAAACTAAACTAAAAGGTCAGCGCAGAAATGCGGCAACCAGCGCGGTTCCTCTTCGCAAATAAGTATTTTCTTTATCTCCATCCGGGAAAAAAAAATACATACATGGGTCCCGATGATTTTTTAAAGTTGGAAGAGAAGGTCCTCGGTCTTTAATAAATGCACTTTTGGGGAAAAAATGAAGTAGTTGTGCAGATGTGTAACTTTGTCCCTGTTCGCCTGCCTTTGTGTGTGCCTGGGCGTGCGGGGGGAGACAGATGCTTTATTTCACAGTCTCTCTATAAAGAGATAATTATATATCTAGTTATTCACCGAAGCAATAAATACTCTTCATCCACAATTACAGATGAAGATGGTTGTTTTAAATACCCATAAAGTCAGTGTTTGGGCTCCGACTGCAATTGGAAACGGGGGGGAGATTGGGGTGAATGAGATGGAAAAAGCCACTTGGGGGTGGGGGGAGCCCGATAGAAAAACCCTGTGGTCCCTCTGCCCTGGCAGGCAGCCCCCCAGAAGGAGCAAAACTTGCTAAAAAAGCTAAATAAGAGTTTGGTGGGGCCCCCTGGATGGGCAGCGGGTCCCAGTGGGTACAATGAGTTGCTCGGTCCTCGGCTCGCTTTGCAATATATTCCCACATACAGGCCCGGGGGGGTCATATAGAACCCCCCTTCCCCACTACCCCCCCCATATTTAGTCTCGCAGATCCCTGCAAAACCCCACGGGATGTATTTTCCACCCAAGAAAAAAGCCCTGGCCCACAACTCCCATTAAAATATCATATTTTCTATTATTTCTAGCTTAAGATATTTTGATTTGAGGTAATCTGTATGGTCTTTTCTTTCTTTCTTTCTTTCTTCCTTCATTTTACTGGACCTGAAGTCTGCCCGACATTCCTCATTGCTACCTTGGGTCTCCAACTGTACTTTTCCATACCTAATTTTTTAAATGCTTTCTCCTTTAGCAGCGTCTCGTATCACCTCATAAGAGTTTACTGGTTAATCATAAAAGTAAAATGAATTTCCACACTCTATGTAATTATCGACACTTCTCCACCCAATATGTAGGTTTGAGAGGCACAGGAGTGTACTGGCTGCAAATATGAATATTAATATGCTTTCCCGGTGAAAAAATTAATTTTGGCAAACGTTTTTATAATGAGATATCCTGATGGTTTATATGTTCTCTGTGGCAGTGTTTTGCTAACCCATGTCTAAAATTAAAGCACAAACTCTCTTAAAAAATTACAGGTAGATTTTAACGCGGATTTGAGGCACATGCTCTCACATTCCAGCTAGACTAAAACACGGGCTAAATGTGATTTATGCAGACTGAGGGGGATGTAAGGTTTCTGCATTTTCCTGGTACCACAAAGGCACATTTAAAAAAAAAATGCATTTAGATTCCCCGTCTGACAAAAGCGGGTAAAATACTTCATTTTCAAAATCGGTCATTTTTGTACCCAAAGTGTGGGTAAGGGAGAGACCCCCCTCCTCTCAAGCCGAAGGGAAGGATAGTTAGTATGAGATTTATTGGGGGGCGAGGGGCGCACATGTTTATTTCCTATTTGAGCAAAATGAAAATAAAGTCACTTAATGAAGTCTGACTGTAAAAAGAAAGAAAAAAAAGAGGAGTTTGCAAAGAGTCAACAAGACGCAGCCATTAGAAAATCCACGCAATTTAGCCGCAGTAAGGAGTACAAGCCTACTGATCTTTTTATCTTTCTTATCCTTTTCATCTTTATTATCACTCTTGTTAACAACACCAATGAGACTGGATACATATATCTCCTTTAAATGCAGTCATCCATGGAGCCATTGTAGTTGCTAGCTACAGATATATTAATTAATTTATTCTCTCAACAGTAAAATATTGCTGTGTCTACTTGCTACCTACCAAGCAATAAAAAAGAGGCTTTTTTTTTTTTTCCCCTCTGCACTTCATTAGGCTTTACCTATAAGTTTCCATTTGAAATGATTTGCTTAAAACTAATTACTTGCAATGTACTTCATTTTCCTCTCGCAGGGTCTGGAAGGTTTCAAAGTGGGGTGGGTGGCCATATGCTGATAAATGCTGCTAATTATTCCCACTCTGTGTTTATTTTATATTTATGAACCCGCACTCGGAATCAAACCAAGGCATTCTTCGGCAATAACGCACTGGCACATTAATGATAAGGGGGGCATGGGACTGAAAACAGCGCCTATAATAGCACGGGGGAGGAAACCAAACAGTTAATATATCACGGAATTAGCCAAAGGACGGAGCCTCAGCCACACACAGACTGAGAGAAGGAAGTCCAGTCATTCTTCTCCGTTTAATGGGAATTATTATATTTATTGTTAATTGCTTTAATACTTTAAGCTGCAGTACTGTAAAATGCAGCTGCGAGGAGGTGCTTTGCTTTTGTCTGTTATTTGGGAGTTTGGGCCGGGGGGGGTGAGGCGGGAATGCGAAATATTTCCACGCATGGACACAGGCATCCCTCAGATGCTGGCCTGGAGCCCAAATCCGATTTTTCGCCAATGTGGTGGCCCCGAGTGCCCCTTCCCTATGGCCTGGGTGCATCGCCACCCGCCCCCAGCCCCTGCCGCTGCCCCCCCCCCCCCCCCCCATGGCAATGCCCGGCGAGGAAAGGGCCCCCCCGGCAAGGAAAGGTGCCCCCCAGCCCCGCCACCCCCCGGCGGCACTCACACTTCTTCCACCTCTTTGTGCAGCTCCTTTTTGGCCAGGTCCGAGGGGCTGAGAGCGCACAAAGCCCCCGCACACCCTGGGACACCTATAAGCACCCACAGCCTATAGCGCTCGCTGCCCGGTAGACTACGCCTTTGATTGCTTTTTTCCTTATTTATTTATTTATTTATTTTTGGCGTATTGCAGGACAAAAACTTTAAAAAATAAAATTGGCAGGTCCCTCCCCTCCAAGCCAAACCGCTAACCTGGGTGCCAGCAGCGGAGCTGGGGTTGTTTTCTCCCGCACTTCTAATTCTGCGTATTTTGCACCCCTAGGTGCAAAAAGCCCCGGTTTCATCCTCAAAAAGGGGATAGCGAGAAAAATGAGAGCGGGAGGAAAAGGATTTTTGACCGGCCGCCTTGAATTTTCGGCGTTGCTGGTGATTAAACTTTGCTTAAAGCGGCTCTGGTCTTTAATGGTCTTTGAAATGAGCTCAGCGCTAATTCGCGTCGGGTTTTTCCTGGGTGTTTTGCAGAGGTTTCGCCTAAATACAAAGAAATTGCACATTTCTCCGGCACAAAGGTGTCAAGAACATATCTCCCGGCTGAGCGAAAAAAATACCCTTTTGTATTCCTAGTTTGCACATTATCTTTCCCATATTGAGTATAGGCTGAAATTACTGAAGCATGAATAATTCCCTAAAATTGACCTGCCCGCATTAATATTTTCTACGATTTTGCAGTGGTTGTGAAATAGCACCTCGGTCTTTGTCATTAAAGGTAGAAATATTCCTTGCAATTAAAGAGACGAGGGTTTTCTGCCCTCGCTAACGAATTCATTTTAAAGCCGGAGCAATGAAATACGCTGCTGAATAAAAGAAACCAGCCCAGAAATAATACAGATTTTATGGCGAAGCAACAATTTGTTCTATCTGCTCGCTGGTAATAAATAAGTTTTATCTATTTTGGTGAGTGTTTGAATGTCTTTGAAATCCAACTATTCCTGTTCAAGGTGAACCGACTTACAATACATACAATTTATGTCATCCTACACCATTCAGACCTGTTAGGCATAATTCCTCCTGGTGCCCATTTTCCTGGCACATTGGCGCAGGGAGACACTTATTACTCTATAGAAATAAAAAAATAAAGTGTGGAAAGTTCTGGCTGGAGTTTGTTTGTACGATATACGTGTACACACATGACTGGGGTAGGAGAAACAGAAGGGAAGTGTATTTATTCGTGTTTAAGAAATAATAATAATATATATATATAAATAAATCAATGACTGCAACAAAAAAAGTAATTTTTCACAGAAAACTCTGCAGAAATCACAAGCCCTGCCGATTTCCCCAAGCAGTGTTTCTGTTTGTCCCAAGCATTCTATCGCTCCTAAAATGCGTTTGGGGAAAGTTTGAAGATGGCAAAAGTGTAGCCCATTCCTATAGGAATATTCACCTTCCTCCTTTCCTCTCCAAACCGAGAAACTCCTGGGGAAAAGAAAAAAAAAATTGCTCAGGTCTGGGTGAACCTTTTCATCATCGTGCAAGACCATAAGTGTACCTTGGTTTGGGGAATCCTAACGCTCTCCGTG
This sequence comes from Cygnus olor, assembly GCF_009769625.2. Lineage (NCBI taxonomy): Eukaryota > Metazoa > Chordata > Aves > Anseriformes > Anatidae > Cygnus > Cygnus olor. The sequence goes on from NC_049197.1 coordinate 1,445,566, forward strand.
AGGAATTGGGGAAAAATGCACGAACTGGTGCTGATCGCGAGTTTTCCGGCGAAAAAAAAACTAATTTCAGCTTTCCCATGCTGAGGCTCAGACCAGTGGCTCCCAGTGTGCCCAGTCTGTAGGGTGGGCTGAGCTGCCCCTTACTGGGCTTGGGGCTAGATGCGGCCGGGAGTGGGGAAGGCGTCAGTTAAATCGCCATAGACTCCTTTGGCATTTCTTTAATAAAAACCCTTTATCGATCCTCTAAAAGCTTTTTACCTAATGTATGGCTCCTGCCTTTAAGAAGTGTATGGTGTCTCCTCGAAAGGAAAATAACAGGGAAACCATTACATATATATATCCGCTTGGAGAGAGATCGAGGAAATCGTAATCTAATTTATTTAAATTGGCCTGCCGGGGTTATTTTTTCTCTTGTTAGATGAATTTGTTGCGAATTTACTCCGAAGAATTGCAATAACGCTCGTCCTAATAACCATAACCATAACAATAAGCATCAACACGCCCGAACCTAAACCCATTCCAATATATTTCCAATTTAAGAGCTGCGCCTTCAGATCTCATTCCCATCTTAAAGTCATACCCAGGATATCTTTGACATTCCTCTGGTTCCTGTTTCTATACCCATCCATACAGCATTTCCCATATGTACATAGCGATTGTATGAGCCCCTTGGGCAGTGGGCTGCTTCCTACAGAGGTAGAGGCCCCTGTACCTTCCACCGGAGACAAAAGATTCGCAATTAGCCAACATCCAAGCAGCTCCGATCATCTTCAAAAAAAAAAAAAAAACCAAACGCATCTTTGTTGAGTTTTGTTTCCAATTAATGCTATGCACACGAGTATATTCTCATTAAACCAACAATTTTGAGATTAACTTATGCTTCTTGTTTCCCCAGGATTTTTCTAATTATATTTAGAGCGATGCAGCAAGTGATATTTCTCTCCTTTTACAACGCATTTTACACATTCATTTAATTATTTTTTTACGAAAAGATGATCTACAAGCCACAGAAGGCAAGGCTGGCCAATATATTTTTTGTTACTCTTTTATTAACCTTGCTAGTTAATACTAATTTTAAATAGTAAGCAGTAAATCACCAAGTAGATGTTTGGGCAATTTTATTTATTATCAAGAAATCACATAATAATACATTATTTTTTAATTATTATTATTGAGAAGCAACTTTTTACATGACTATATAAAGCCAGAACGTGCTATAACAGACATTTGCATAGACCCTACATATAATAGCTTGAGGTAAGAAACATTACATATGAACGATACGGCGAAGGATGCATATTAACAACCTCAATAAACTAGACTAGGGGATACAAGCAGAAAAACGGTACCACGGACACGGAGAACAAACACAGACCAAACAGAAATCCCACCGAGTCACATTCTTAAAGCAGTCTGGAAGAGAATATTGCATATATTTTCATATTCCTCGGAATTTTCTCAGCGCACGGTTGGCGAGGGATGACCCTGGGGGTCTCGGGGGTGCTGCTGGTGTCTTGTCCTTTGTGCTGGGGAGGGCGGTGGGTATGGGCGAGATAGAAGTGACCCTCGGTGGGTGAAGAATAACGAAACGGATTGATTTGTTTTTTAAGTCGTCGGTATTGAAATCCAACACAGCATTTCTGACATTTCACCGTAACTCACCCTAATTTCTACCTTCCTCCAAATACAAGCCCTATCCCAACCGGTGTCTCGTTGCAGACCGACTGGGAGGTTGGTTAAGTAAAACCTGTGTGGATTCACTCCCTTTCTGTGGAATTACAAGATCCCGAGGCTTCTTGTGTCCCCATGACACTGCACAGCCCGCAATCACCCTCTGCAGAGCCAGCCGGCCCCAAAAGACCCCCTTTCCACCCCAAAACCACAACACCCCCCAAACATTGAATTCTTCCCCCTTGCCTTCCTCCTTTAATTGCACATGGTTGAGCTGGAGCATACATAGATATATCCATATAAAACACATCCTAGGCTTATTGCACAACGTTGCGAGAGGCGATGCCCTCTTTTGTGTGGAAGGTGTGCAGGGATGCGAGGGGCAAAGGAGACGGGGAGGCAAAGGAGACAGAGGGGCAAAGGAGGGAGAGGGGCAAAGGAGGCTCCTGGCTTTGAAGAAGGAGCTGGGGGGATCTGTCCTTGCAAAATGCAACCGGGAGGAAATAAAGCTGTGACATTTCCCGGGTTGCAAAAATAATAAAAATAAAAATAAAAAATAGTAAGGGGGAGGTGGGTAGAAGGGGAAGCAGCCGGGGAAGGGGCGAGGGAGGAAGGAGGTGAGCGGCGGGGGCTGCGGGATCCTCCTGCCCTGGGAAGGGAAATGCAGCTGAAAGAAAGGCTCCTTGTAGCCCAGGGAGGGATTGTGAAGGAGCCGGCTCCATCCTTTGCAGCTCGTAAATAAAAGCATTCCTCGCCGCTGCTGGTCATGACCATGAACGCGGGGAAGCGAGAGCACGTGGTGAGCATCCAGACTTCCCAGAAAACGCTGCTTTGCCATAAAATTAATCCCCCCTCCGATATAAAACGAATGGAGCAAAGCACAGCGTGGCAAAGCAGCAGGCTGCAGCACCGTGGCCCCCTTCTCCCCTTTTAACCTGAATTAAAAATTCCCATTTTTCCTTTTTAGGCTGAATTAAAATTTCCCATGCAGGCAAAGCTCCTCACGGCCCTAAATCTGCTGCTCCCCCGTCCTGCCCTCGCTGCTTCGCCTCCGCCGACCACCTAAAAGTGCCTTCACAACACACCTGACGGGGAATAGCGAAAACTGGTGTTTTTTCTCCAGGAAACCCGAGCACACGTACAAACAAAACACGTCGCATCCTACCAGGCCCCCCTCTACTGCCCTGGGAGGGAAAAAAGCCAGACAGTGCTTTAGGGGGCCGACAAACACCCCCTGACCCCAAACTCTAAGACCTCTTCTTAACGATGAGGCTGGCTCTATTTGCAGCTAGAGTGACTTTTTAGGGAGGTAAAGCAAGCATTGCCCTTTCTAGAATCGTGTAGGTTTTTAACCTGATGGGCAGCTGGAGAAGGAAGGCAGGTTATCTTTTCCCTATAGCTGAATAAGACATGCTTCCTTAAAAGAAACCGCAGTCTCCTTTTCTCTCTCTCTCTCTCTTTTTTTTCTTTTTTATTTTTTTTCCCTTTATTGGGAAAATAGCACCCAAATGGCAAAGCTCGTCTTTCGAGCCATCTCAAGGACAGAGATGCAGCTCGCTCAGCCAGACTCCAACAGGCTGTTATCACCGGAGGGTACAAAAAAATGAGGATTTTTTTCTACCTCTTTTCCTACATTGTCATCAATAAACACAGCAAAACAGCATAAATACTCCGTCAGCAGAGTTGTTCCAAAGAAACGTCATTTTTTGAGGGGGGGACACGAATATAATTTGGGGCTAGTGCAGAGAACTCACTTGGCTGTGATTTCAGAGAGCAAAAATCTCCGAAAGGCTCACTTTAAAGTGGAGGGGAATTCAGATTTTCCTGGAAGGGTTTGCTAGAGGTGCGTGTGTGCATTTTCCTTCTTATGACAGTCTGGCATTGGGGACACCACCACCGCCGCCTGCACCAAAGCCTGGGCACAGTCACCACTCTCAAATCTATAGGGACACAGTGTGATACACGTACCTCATATATTATATAGCTATATACCATATACACCGGATATATACACAGTCTTTGTCTCTCGCCTTTTCCTAAAGATACTGATTGAGCCTAGCCGCAAACCTTCCTTTTATACTGACCCCACACATATCTGGGTAACACCGTGCACTGAAAAAAAAACAAACATCTTCCATGCGGATGGGGGTCCGGTGCTTTAAGAAGACGTACCCCATCCACATCCCTATTCCCCCCCCTTTCTTTTTTTTTTTTTTTCTATTTTCCCCTCCCCCGCTTCCCACGAAGCCCCGAAACAGCCCCAAGAGGTGCGGATTTCTCTCTCCTCGCCCTCGCCCCGCTCTCGCCGCCTCCGAAACCGAGAGGGGAGCGGGGAGCAGCGGCCCCGACGGCCCCCGACGGCTCCCGGCGATGCACGGAAACCCTACCTGCGCTGCTGGCAAATGACCGGCGGCTGAAGTCGCACTGAAAACCTCCCCTTCAGCACGCCGAGCATCTCTGGAAGCAGCAGCCCGGCCGCTGGGGCTGCCTCTCGCCAGCCGCAGTCGCTCGGTCTCTCCCCCCGCAGTCGCAGCGGAGGAGGTGCATGTTCTTGTACTCTACGTGCTGGCTGCCGGGCTTCGTATTTTAAGGGAAACTGGTTATTTATTAATATTATCTCTTTATTCATTTATTTCTGGGCGGGGAGGGGTGTGTGAGGGGGTGAAGAGTGGTCAGGTAAAGTCCCGGGAGCTCGGGTGAACGCTAGAAAGTCTATGTAATTTTTTTTTTTTTTTTTTTTTTTTTTTTTTTACCCAACACGGACGCTTTTAAAACTTTAAAAGAAAGAAAGGGCTTGCTCTCTCAGGAGGAGTCTTTTCTTTTTCATGCGCCGGTTCTGGAACCAGATCTTCACCTGCTGGTCGCTCAGGTTTAATCGGTCTGAGAGCTCCCTCCTTCTTTGGCGAGTAATGAATTCATTGACCATAAACTCCCCCTCCAGCTCTGCCAGCTGCAGCTTGGAATAGGGTTTTCGCTTTTTCCGGGACCGTGTGTGCATCGGGTACCAAGGAGCACCTGGCAAAGGGGGGAGCGAGAGGGAGAGTTGAGCATTTTGCAAGAAAAAAAAAAAAACTCTTAAAAAAAAAATAAATAAAAAAGAAGGGACACCCTCAGGACTCCTCTCCGCACCTCCCTGCTGTCCCAGTGTCCCCGCTGTCCCCGTCCTGGCGGTGGCCAGAGGTGCTCAGGGATGCTCGCAGCTCCCTCCCAGAGCCACGGGCGATGCGTGGGGGACAGGGGAAGGGAAAGGCGGGGAGCGTTATAACCGGGGCACGGAGCGAAAGACGGGCACCAAGCGGGCGACAAGGCTGGGTACACCCCCCGGGATCTGGGGGTGTCCACCGCCGCTCCAGTCCCTGCGGCAGGGGGAAGAGCCGGGAGACCTGCGTCCAAATGGCAGCGTTGAAGGCTGCGTTTTTGTTTTTTTTTTTTTAAGCTTCCCCCCCCCCCTTTTCCTCTTCCTCCCCCCCCTTGCCTCGTGTAGACACACCTCTGCGAAGTCCCCAAAAAGCGCCTCGACGATCTGCCAACCGTCCGCGCCGTCGGTCGAGGAGGGATGCGCAATCACTATCTCCCTCTGCCTCTCTCTCTCTCTCTTTTTTTTTATGGGATATTTACATGTTTATAGCCTTTTCTTTTAAAAGAAGCACCACCTAATAAAACATTAGGGATTTCGGTGCTACCCCTAGTGGTCTCAGCACACATAGGCACGCCGCTTCCCATCGCTGAGCCCATGAATTACACCACGAAGCAGCCCCAAGCCGGCAAGTTTCCAAGCAAACCGCCCCCCCGGCGCCCTCCCGGGTCTTACCACCGGTGCCTAAAGTGCTGCCTTGGTTCAGGGGGGACACCAAGCCCCCCGCTTCGCCGGCCGTGCCTTTATTCCCTTCATTGAGCAAGGACGAGCTGGAGTCTGACTCCAAGGACTGGCACGACGGAGGGTCGTGGGGCACTGCCTCGGCGGCCGGATAGTCATATTTGCTGAAATTGCCCCCCATGCCATTGGGGAGGCCGGCTTCGAGGGGCAGCAAGGCACTGTCCCTGCCCCTCTCCTCCCGCTTGAGCCCGGCCGTGTCGGAGCAGGTTTCCCGGTAGTAGCATTTGCTTTCCTCCACCCGGGCGAGGTCGCAGGCTCTGCCGAATGAAGGGTTAATGGAGACGGGGCTGCTCAGGTAGGGCTGCGGGTACCCGTTGCAGGGCTCCGAGGATGCCCAGGGCAGGGAGCAGACGTTGTCCCGGCGGGGGTAGGAGAGGGACGGCAGCCCGGGCAGCTGCCCTCCGGAGGCTCGGAAATTGGGGAAGTAGAAGGTGTCTCCCGTGTGGATGTTCACCAGAGGTCCCACAAAGCCGGGATTAAGGAGGTTGTGCTCGCCCATTTCCGCGGGCCTGACCGAAAGCTTCTACTTTATTGCTATCTGACATTAAACATAGTTAAACCGACGGCTCGGCCCCATTGGTTCGGGGGGGTCACGTGAGCCCCAAATTGCGCTGGGAGGGAGGGGGGGGGCCCTCCCCTCCCCTGGCAGCCGAGACAAAACACAACAGCAAGTTCCGCCTTTTTACGCCTTTTCTCTCCCCCCCCCGGCCCCTCTTCACCCCCCAATCATAAAAAATCATAAAAAATCCCATAAAGCATTTTATTAAAAAAAAAAAAAGGCAACGGCTCCCAGCGCTGGCTTGAGAAACGCGAGACACCCTAAAATGTCATATTTAGCATAAAATAATCGATAGGCGATGGTTTTGCCCCAAAAATGCACCCCTCCCCCGGCGGCACTTCGGGGCCCTCTACCAGCTGCAAAAGCGAGACGGATTCTCATTAATTAGCTCCTTTATTAACTAAAACAGTTCGAATTTACAATATCTCCCCAATAAATTACTATTAGATATTGTGTCATATAAAGTTTACAGGCTTTTTAAGGAGACGAATGATCGTGCCCGCAACAGGCTCATATTTACGCGCGGTGGGATGGGAGCCTTGGAGGCTATCTGAGACCTTTTCGACTCTTCTGCCTTTTTTTTTTTTTTTTTAATTATCATTTTTCCCTCCTCTAGGACCGGGTGGCTTTGTCGTGGACTGGGGAAACGCAGCCTCTTTCCAGGCTGCAGCCTCTCAAGAAGGGCTGGAAGATTTTTAACAATCCTCAATCGCTTTTATTAATGATCTGTGTCGACTAAAGCAAGACAGAAGAACAGGACTGTATATAGCCTTAATTTACCCGGCATATATTCCATACGCAGGAAGACGCACACATATGTAGAATATATGCTCTTTTCTCATTTCTTTTGCCTTCTTTTAGGAGAAAGAACAAAAATGAGAATTCCCCCCAACCCCCACGCCGCTCGGGTCCCCACCCCTGGAAATATAGGTACACACAGACACACACACACACGTATCTGGTTCCTCGCCACCTTATAGCAATATATTCTGTCCTCGTAACACTACAGAGCTCTTCTTCCCTCCCACCCATCGTCTTCTCCTGGTCATACTGAAAAGAGCTTCTGCACAGGAACACAAGGGAGTGGGAAAAAAAAATCAATACTGGCTTCTTTCACTGCAAAATAAACACGTTGGAGGGAAGAAAAAAAATTACTGAAAAAGGTGTATTGTATGGAAACCCGGAACCGGGAAAACGCAAAGACATTTGATGGTGCTTTATGCTTTTTGGGGGTGTTATTTCCCTCCTTTTATTTTTTATTTTTTGTTCTTATGCCCATTTTCCCCCTCCCCCATCCCCCTTTTTTTTTTTTAAACCAAAATGCCCACCCCGTTCGCTTTATTTTTGCATGGCTTTGCATTCCTCCCTGCCTTAAGCAACTCCCAAGCGCTCCCTTGCCAGGTTGCCTCTGCGAAGTACCGTAAATATTCCTGTATAGGTAAAACCGCTGCGCGGGAGCGGAGGCGCTCCGCGGAGGCTGAGCCGGGCTGGTTCAGCCGCACCTCCCCAGCTGGTGCCTTTCCAGACAGCAAACATCCTCCCCCCTCCAATATTTGAGATATTCTTCCAGCATAACATCATTTTTCCCGCTTCACCCTCCTCCTCTGGCAGAACACTGGGGCTTCTGCTCAGCCCCCTCCCAGCCCTGTAGAAAAATCAGGTGCCAATAAAATAACTCCTTTAGCTGCTTTTTCGTATTCCATGGACAGCTCCTGAAGGTGAAAAACCTATTTTCCATGTTTCCCATCTCTCTTTCTCCCTGGCACATCTATGGATACGCTACATACATACCTTGCAGAGATACGTGCATACCTTCCTACACGCTTTGCCTGTGAAGGAAGAAATACGACTACTAGAAATATTTTGCTAGAATGAAAGTTTAGCACTTTTTTTTTTTTAAACCTTGCCAAGGAATTTTTCTCCCTGCAGGTATAAGTGCAAAAGCTGCTTGCAATTTCTCCAAGAGTGTCGTCTCAGTGCAGAAGAAGCGCTCGCAACACTGGGCAACCGTGGAGGGGAATAGTTTATATAAAAATGAGCACGTGATCCCCGTAGGTTGCCATATGAATTGGCTTTGTTTGCTGTTTTTTAAAGAAAACCCTTCCTCTACCATGCTCTTGCTTTGCAAAATTCCCCATATAAGACGTGCCCGGGTGCTGTACGGCTTTGTTCTCCACCGGACCATGGAAAAGTCCATTTTCGCTTCAGAGGAGTATCGGCGTATTTGGGGCTTTTCCTCTATATTTAATCTGATTTTTGCAGGGTGAAAAGAAAAAGTAAAATAAAAAATCTGATGGTTACCTCCAAAGAAACATTTCGGGAGGCGGCTGCAGGGCTGAGCTGCGGAGCAAGTGAACCACAAACTGCGCGCTGAGTCCTGCGGGAAGGGATATTGTTAGCGTGGGCATCACAGCAAGGCAGAGCGAGAAAAGCAGCCCCGGTTCCCTTTTATGTTTATTTTTTGGAGAGCCTAGAAATGCTACAGCCGTGCCTAGAAATGGATTAAGCGATGCACGGCGTGGAGCGGAGGTCCCTGCTCTTGGTGGCCTTCGGCTCCAGGGGGAACAGGGCTCAGCGCTGCTCCTGCTGCAACCAGACAGCAGGTCCAAGGAGGGGGGAAAAAAGAATCCTAAGGACTCCTGAGCAAAGCTGCCGCGTTTCCCTGGGAATTTCTTCCCCATTAAAAATGCATTTCCCAGTTCAGGTTGAGCGCTTGGGCTTTTCAAATACTCAGCGCAAACTGAGCAGCGCTTAAAAAAGAAAGCCTGAGCCGAGTCCTCCTGCTTGGGGCACTGGCACTGCTGCTTAGGCAGCCTCATTCGTGCACAACCCACCCCGAGCGCCGGCTCCAAAAATATATCCCGATTTCTACCTCATGTTGCTTTGAGCAACCCCCCCTCCTTTTTTTTTTCATTTTTTTTTTTTCCTCGGTGTTCCTCCCCCCCAAAAAGTTGCCCAGCCCAACTAGAAATCTCGGAACCTTTCCCCGTTTGCAGGAAAGCACATTTTCAGGTAGAGTCCTTGTAGAGGCAGATATTTAATAATCCTGACGAAGGGTTTATTTTCTCCGCCTCCCCATGTCCAACACGCAGCTTTCGGGAAATGCTCGTGGGAAGAAGCCGGGGAACGCTCCGTGCCTGTGGGAGACGGGAGAACAGCCCCCGAAAAAGAGGAGAGGAAAAAGAGGCTGCAAAAGCAAGATTGCAACGTCTCAGTTCAAGGTCACTGTCTAGTGTAGTAAATAGGATCGACATCTTATGCTAATGACTGTCTCGGATGAGCATCAGTCATTGCAGAGAAGAGCCCGGGGGAAACAACCCCAAGTTTGGGGCTGACTTTGCTGTGTTTTGCCCTGTGCCCGGTTTGGGGGATCTGTCCCTGCGCTCCTTCCTCGCCTGCCCTTTTTGCACCATTTCATCCCCTCTCTACCGAGCGTGAGAAATAAAATCTTCCCTTCCCCGCCTCCCGCATTGCATCTTCCCCCTGCGCAGCCCGCAAGGCTGAGCTCGACTCAAGGCTACCACTTGAGCAGACTCTTTCTCTCCCACCTCTCCAGCCTTGTTTCTTAAAGAAAGAAAAAAAAATTTAAATACAAATAAAAATCAATAGAAATGGCTCCTGCCTAATGCCCACAGCAAAATCTTCACGTTTCAAATGGGAAAGACCTAACCCCACTTCCAGTTTTCTCCCAGAAAAGACCATGAAATTTAACCCTCCTATAGGGCAAAAATCTGCAACATATATACTGCATCTTCCTCCCTGGAAAATTAAAAAATAAAAATAAAACAAAAAATTGAAACGTTTGCTTGCGCGTGTGCAGGTTGGAAAAACAGATCCCGTCCTGGCTCAGCTTTTCTGCTTAACTGAATTTCGTCCCAAATAGGCTGGGAGTTGTAAGGAGTTGCGGTGACTCGAACAAGAAGTTAGCTGCCAGGGTCAAAAAGGAAGTATTTAGAATAAATATATAGATACATGACACGGGGAATAAAATAGAGACAGGCTTTGGAAAGCCCGCAGAACTGTTATTTTGGGCAAGCTATATATCATTGAAACCTGCCCCAGCTACTTTTCCTGATGCGGAAAATGTATGTCCATAGACAACCTATAGACATATAAGCGTACAAGACCGCTTATATATTTATCTGCATAGACGTACATGGAGAGAGAGGGTAGTAAAATTGAATATGTAGGAGCTGGGCAAAAAATTGCAACGTGGAAAACCGGTAAATGTATGAGAATAAAAATGTCTACGACACTTTAGCTCATTCAATATACAAATCATCTGGGGCAGCTTTCAGTTTTAAGGGAGGCAGGTCCCAGGCTTGCGAAACCTCCCGCTTCAGTCTCTCCTTGGTGCATGGAATAGTTAAATGTCTGAATATCATTATATTTTCCCTAGCTTTGCCAGCAGAGGATCTTCTCCTCCTATTAGACTAATGTAAACTGATGCCTGCATCCTTTGTAAGGCAAAGGTTTAGCCCCAACTTCAGGGAAGTTTGCTTTGTCCGTAGCTCTGCTTTGGGTGAGAGCTGGCGTTTCGTACTGTAACCCCTTGGAGGGCTGAACCCCCCCAAGAACTGTAACAACAAACCAGTTAATGGTCTAGAATTCACGACTCTTGAACAAATCTCCATTGGAGAGCCTGAAAAGCGTGATCTCACTTATTTAATGTTCCTTGTAAAGGAAGAGAAAGTGGTAGGGAGGAAAGGCAGTTTATTAAACCCACTGCTGGTCCAACTGTGGTCTGAACCAGCTGAGCTCCCTGCGAGGCAGCAGCTTGCTCCCGAAGTGGAGGCGACAGGAGACACGACATTTTGCTGCATATAATTCTTAAATACCCATAAACACGAGGGCTTCCAAAGCCGTCGGTAGTGTGCTGAACCACGTAGGCAGAGGCATTTTTATAAGCCAGGAACCAACAGTGCTGTAGGAGTTTGTGGGATGTGCGCGCACACACACACCGTGTTGGCTGTCAGTGGCTTAGGAAATAATTTCTTGGCAAAGCCTTCAGAAGTCTCTTCTCTTTCGCTGCAGAAAAAGAGTCCTTTTCAAGACCAAGCGCTCCCCAAACAAACAGCAAGTTAACCAGCAAGCTAGGAAGGATTATACTCACCTCTGCACTGAGCACGGGGCTGCGGGAGCAGAATTCCCCTTCTGGATTAGGAAGTTATTCTTTAAAGAAGCATTTGGAAAAAAATGTATATATATATATATATATATGTAAAAGTGAGTGAGTTGAAAAAATGGAAAAATTGAAAAAGTTAGGGAAAAAAAAAAAGAAAGAAAGAAAAAAAATGAAGGAAGAGGGAAATCCCTTGTTCGGGATTTTACCATAAAGGCTGCGGTTGGGAAGTTATTCAAAGTCCACGGTACAAAGGGAAGAAAAGGCTAAACTTGGGAAACTTCCTTTTCAGGGCTTTATTGTTGGCCATTAGCCCGTCTGTCTAGACTGCAAATAACACCTTGTTTATCTGTAAACAGGAGCGGGAGCTGCTTGGGGTGGCTGGGGACGAGAAGATCAAGGGTGAGGGTCCCCTCGCTTATTATGCCCACGGCTCATGATGTCAAGGTCAAACAACGCCTAGTCACGGTCAAGGGTAATACAGGAGTGACGTCACGGCTTGCTGACCTAATACCCGGCGAGCGACGGGCAGAGCGAAATGCGCAAATAGATAAATGGGAACGAGAAAGGGGCGCAAGCGATCCCCCATGCGATTTCCTAACGGGAATGTGAAAAAATAAGCGAGGAAAGGTAGAAACCCATTGCATTGGTCTTCTTGGGGCTCACAACCAGCGGAACTCGCCATCCGCGCCCGCGGAAGTTGAGCGGGGAAGTGAGGAGCTGGCTCTCGGAGTTGGGGATTTGCGTGCGTTTTTGCGCAGGTTTGGGTTTGAATTTCTTCCGTAGACAAGCGCCTCTTCCAAAGCTCCTGCATAGAGGATGGACAAATGACTCGCTTCGTGGATTATATTTTGCCCTTCTTTGAGCAAACAAATAAACAAAAAAACAACCCCTCCAAAAAACCCCCAACCCAACTCACCCGTGTGCAGGTTTAGGGAGGACTAATCTCAGAAATTAAGCGGTGGTGTTATATTATCCGACCAGCCCGGAAAAAAACAATTTCTCACCCAAAACACCGGGATTAAAGGGACGAAGCAGGCGGCGGGGTCCTCTGCAGCGTGTAGAGGCACAGGGTGTCCGTGCCGAGACCCGCGGGTCCAATCCTGACCTCTCCTCGCCGCCATCCCCACCAGACCCCAACCCCGACGGCCGGGGGACACCCAGCCCCACACGGGGGGTCGAATCTCATGGGCCCGAGCACGTCAGGGACGGGGTCCCGCTTCCCTGGGGGTGACTGAGCGTGGTCTGTGCCCCCCCAAATCACAACCGGCTCCTCTCCAGCACCCACATCCATCCGTGAGCCTTCCCGGCTCCCGGCACAGCCGGGATGGAGGATGGAGGGGTCGAGCGACCCCAAAATAGCGGATATTTTAAAATATCGGGGGAAATGTGGGAAATGGCTGGGAGCGCCTGGTTTCATGGTCTCGCCAGTATTTGCCAGCCAAGACCGTCAAAAGCCCTACGTGCCCTAAAGTGTAATAAATGTATTTCTTCTGCCTTCTTTGTTTTTGCTTGCGTTTACTTTTTTTTTTTCTTTTTTAAATCCTCCCACGCGATTTGAAAGAGCGACCGACACACCGACCGACACACCGAGAGCGCTCCCCCCGAAATGAAACCATAGCGGAACAAAATTGGAATTGGAATTGGAAACTTGGTCCCAAATAGCCGTGAATAAGTTGGACTCAGTTCGGGCTGAAAAATATATTTATCAGTACGCCCTCATTCCCTCCAACAACCCCCGCTCAATAACTTCGGTTTCATACACTTTTCCCAGCTCTGGCAATATTCAGATAGAGTAAGCAAGAAGAGAGGCAGCGAGCAGCACTCTCGCTGTCGGGATGTCGGATTTGGACTTGTCTGGAGTTGCATTTCAGCGTTTCAGTGTCTGCACACACAGCAAGAGAGTGAGCCTTTTTTTTTTTTTTTTTTTTTTTTTTTTTTTTTAACACGCAGAACACATATTTTCTTGGCTCTAACGCCCATGCGGCGCAGAGCAGGATTCGCAACATGACCCAAGCCCACTAGAGCAGCGGCGATGGGTTTCTCAAGGTATTGCAACGTTTCCGAGCTGAGAGTCTTTAAAAGTAATAGGAATAATAAAATGAGAATGAAAATTTCTGCCCGTGCTTCCAGACCAGCGAAGCTCTCGTACTCCAAAAATAAATGCAAGAACCCCTCGAGTTTCCCCGCTTACCAAGTGCTCACTCGGAGAAATTAGGGAGCGCGGGGACATAAATCCTGGGGAAAATCCCCTTTTTTTGCCAGCCCCCGCTTCACCCCATTCCCGGTGCAAGGCAAAGCAGTGTTCCACCTTTCCCGAGTTTTGGGATCACTCCGGGAAACATCCCAACACAGAAGGGGCTTTCCCGGTAGTGGTGTTGGCGATGTGGGCTCCATAGGGAGCTTTGTCGCTGCGCTGCACCATTATTATTTTGCAGATACCCGCCCGGATATCTGTCTTTTATACGCATTTATAAAGCTATATGCATTTATAAAGCTGTATGTACACCCACACGTGCACACGTACCATCTTAAACACACAGGTACAGGCACAGAATGAGATCCCCACACCGCTCTGTGTAATAATAAAGGGATGCACTTGCGTAAGTATATATAAATTTATATATATAACATACATAGGATCTACCCACCACTTCATATAATAATATAGAAGGGTGCACTTGCACATATATATATAAATTCATATATACAGTATAGACAAATTGTTACATGGGCCATATCATGTCATATATCTATATACAGAGATACATAGATTGCTTTAATACCCAGACTAATATAAATTATACACACACCATCATGCCCTGCATACATACATGTAACATATATATAGATATATAGTATATATGCACACCGACTCCCAGATCTTTTAAAGAAATGGACATATAAGCTTAAATGCACACACCATTACATACCCTTGTATAAATGTATATATATATATTTGTATGTACTCATGCATATCAGCTTGAACACCTAGTGCATCTACGCACCCATTTGTGTAGGCACCAATGCTATTTTTTTCCATGTAGCTTTACATCGCTTGTGCCCGCTCCATCTTCCCCTTCATATAAATATAAGCACACATCCAATGCAAATTTCAGCCGCAATAACATTGTTTTAGGTTACATCCCTTTAAAAGCCTTTTTCTCCCCCCTCCCCTTTTGATCATTTAACGAGGTGATTAAATCTAGCAGATATTAAGGTAGATTGTAATCCGCCTATGGAAACAATTTCCTCTCTCGTATTTCTGTCGGAGCCGCCCGGCCGGCTCGGGGCCGCGCAAACTCCGCGGGTGCGGAGCCGGCTCCGCGGGGCGAGGGCAGGTTGCGAGATTTTTATCTGGGGCCGGAGCTGAGTCAAACAGGTTTAGCGAAACGCATCCTTTGAGCCAGAGCCCTCTCACACGCGGAGATTTAAAGAGATTAGCAGCGTCTCCGGAAAGTCATCGCGTTTTCACCCGGGATAATTGCGGAGCGGAGGAAAATAAGGACAAAAGAAAAAGAAAAAAAAAAAGAGAGAAAGAAAAAAAGAAAGAAATGAAAATAAATAAATAAATAAGACACTCAATTGGCTCAGTCTCCGCGGGTTTATTTGCTCCATTTTTTACTCCCCCCTGGGGACAGCCCGCTTTGGGGACACTCATCTGCCCCTCGCATCCTCCTCCCGCTTACGGGGAGCCCCTGACGAAGCGCTTTCTGCCCAAATTTGCCGGATTGCCCCCGTTTTCTCATCGCTTCTCCGCGGAGGTTCGTGTCCGGGCTGCGCTTGCGGCGGCTGGAAGGAGGGGTGGGAAAGGCGAGGGACTACAAAGAGGTGCACAACGAGGTGGCGGAGAGCCTCTCCTCGAGGCAAAACAACAACAAAAAAAAGATATTTATTTTTAAGAAATGTCATCTGCAGTCGGTACATATCATCTGGACACCACAATATTATATACATATACAAGACATTAAAAAAAGTGATGCTTTTACATATCCAAAGAACACTGTCGATAGTTAGTCGGTTTAGAGAGGGAAAGAAACAAACCCCAAAGACAATATTGTGCATTTTCCATCTTGTCAGCGGAGAACAGGCATTCCAGTTTTATGGCAGAGATATAGAAACCCTCAAGAGAACATACCAAAAATAGTATTGTACAGCAACTCACTTCCATGTAGGACCTAAATCAGCGTTTGGGATTGTTACGTGATACCGAGCAATGGTTCTCTTCCCACAGTAGCAGCCTTATCTCCTATTTTCGGTCCCTAGTGCCGAGAAAAAAAGAAGCTGATGCAACTTTGCCATAGGTTCTCCATACATTTTACATCGGTGGGTGAAATGACCCGAGATACGAAAGACCGGTCACTGGCGATGGGATCAGACTATACAGCGGTACAGGGCGACATTCAGAGTTCATCTCTCCTTTAACATAGCTACACTCTTAGCTTATATTTTTTAAAAATATACACAGTTTAACCTTATCGATGGATTTCTCAGAGCAAAAATTGGGTATTCACAGTCAGAGCGGGACAGAGGGATAAATCAAAGATGCGTTCAGTGTTTTGGGGTGTGTGTGTGTGTGCATTTTTTAATGTCGATTTTTAAATAATGAATTCGAATCAGCAGAGTCCCGATGATGTTATCATACAAGCTACCAGATAAATATTTACGCTTCTTGCTTCCTTTCCTCGCCCTCCCTGCAAAGCTTCCTCTGTCAGGTCGTGTGGAGGTGTGCTGTCTTGGATTTGCTCACCACCTTCTTCTCCTTGACCCTCCGGTTCTGGAACCAGATAGTCACTTGGCGCTCGGACAGGTTGGTGGTGGCCGAAATCCTCCTCCGCTTCTCTTTGGTGATGAATTTGCTGGCCGCGTACTCCTTCTCCAACTCCTTCAGTTGGATTTTGGTGTAAGGGACCCTCTTCTTTCGCCCCCTCCGATAACTGCTGACTTCGGGTTGCAGGGGGACCACGTCTGTAACAAAAATAATTAAAAAAAAAAAAAAGGAAAGAAAAAAAAGGCGAGAGGGGAATAGGTGAGGTTACTTCATCCCGGTGCGTGGGATGGGGATTTCTGCACGTCGGGGAAAGAAAGAAGGGGGGGAAAGGAGGATAAAGGAGGACAGAGAGTGTGGAGGAATGGGAAGAGAAGGGGAAGAGAGGGAAAGAGAGACAAGACAGACGGAGAATGCATCCAGCGAGGGGAATGGAAGCACTACAATAATAATAACAGCAATAATAACAACATAATATTAATAATGCACTTGGGGAAAGGCTGTTTTTCTTGGCGACACCGTCCACACTGATAAACACAGAGCAGCAAGTCAACCCACAGACCAACACACACACTCAAAGGGCCCTTCCAAGCATTTATATTTCAGACAACGTCCGGAGCTTCCCCTCTATTTCCTTCCTTCCTTTTATTTTCTTTCCTTCCCCTTTCTCCCCCAGCAGCCTGCATCAGGTTTATCGGGGAGCCGCGCAGATGCTCACCCACAAACCCCGAGCCCGGTGCAGAGACAAGTGCATCTCCGCACCCCAGCCCCTCCCGCCGGCTTGGTGCGGACAGGGAAGCTTCTCAGGGGAGGTGGGGGGGGGGGCAAGTTCAGCAAAAATCCCCCCCCCTCAGATCCCCTCTCCAGTAGCTTTTGCCCGGGGTGAGATGCTCCGTGCTTTGCAAAGGGGCTATTGGGGATGGATTCAGCAAGGATGCGGGCAGCACCTTCACTCTTGCCTTGTGGTTACTTGGGGGGGGGAAGATCCCCCAAGCTTTTCTCCCATTTTCGGGCAGTCCCAGCCCCTTCCCAGCACACTGCCAGGGTGCGGGGGTAACCTGGGTGACGAGGGTCCCTGCAGGAAAGGTGTCACCCGGCTGGATGGAGTGGGAGCATGGAGCCGATCTCTCCTCGCAGGCATCAGAGCCCCGGTTATGGCTGGCATGAGTTAATGCCGGAGTCCCCCAGCACCTGGGGGGCCATGCGCTATGGGGTTGGAGATGTGGGGTGCTGGGGATGCCGCCGAGGCCCGTGAAGGGGGCAGAAATCTCCTTCGCTGGGGGTCTGTAAGGATACAGGCGATGGGGAGGGAAAGCAGGGGGGACGGCAGCGCCCAAACACAGCGTGAATGGGAGCCCCCATCAAAAAAAAAAAAAGTACCCATCATCCAGTTAAAAACACCTTATTTCTCCCATGCCAAATGCATCGCCACATCTCCCCTTCCCCACGAAAATCTGCGGGGAAAACCCATTCCTCCATCCTTCTTTGTCCCAAAGAAACAAAACAAATAAAGCGATGGCCCCCCCCGTTTTGTCTGTCGGGGGGGGGGGACTCACAAGAACTGTCCCTGCCCTCCATCCGAGACACATGGAGCTGTAGGGTTTTCCCCACACCTTACTGCGGTTATTTTCCCTCCTGGCTCCTGCATCTGCCTTCCCAGCCGTGGGACTGGGGGGCTAGGGGGGGCTGGGGCGAGGCGCTGGGAGGAAGCACTCATCATCATCTTCCTCCCCGTCGGGGCACGAAGCGTGTAGGGACGGCAGCGGGGCTAAAAGCTTGGCTAAAAGATGCTCCGAGAAGGGTTGGGGCTGTCAGGAGCATCCCTGACCTGGCGGAGAAGCGCCCCCCCTGTCTCCCCCCCTGCCTCGCTCCTTTCCCTCGGAACAGATTCATTTGTCACTTGACACCTATTCCTATAATTGTGCGTAATTGTGATATGATTTACTGTCCCAGCTCTCGACACTTCTCATTCAGCTGAGCCACTACAAAAGGATTTGGGGGGATTTTTTTTTTCCTTTTTCAGCATTCTGCAATTAAAGAAGAAAATGAAGAGAAAAGCACCTAAAGACGCGCTTAGGTGAGGCAACAAGAGGGAGGAGAGAAGAAAGGGAAGAATTAAGCGGCAAAGTTACTTTCCAAGCAAGCTCACGGCGTGTATTTTGATTCAGAAATGATTGCTTCACCTTCTTTCCCATGCATGTTCATACACATTGCCTTGCACGGGAGGCATTCCAGAGCCATTTCTTTCCCTTTAATTATATATACAGGCATACACGTCCGTGTCTCCGGGTGCACACTCAGCCGCGCACACGCACACCTCCGACACGCCGGCTCCCAGCGCAGCCTACCTGGGAAAGGTGATTTCCAGAGGTGTGCAGACTGCGATTGCTCTTTGGAGCAGTACATTTGGCCGTCCCAGCCATTAGAAAGAGCCCAGTGCTGGTAACCTTCCATGGGAAGCAAAGCGTCGTGCCGCGGCTCCGGGTGGCCGCCCAGCCCCGGGACCACCGACACGTCCAAATAACCGGGGACCGGCTGGTAGGAGCTGGCGAAGCCGGGGTAAAAGGCGAATTCCTTGGCCCTCGACGGCAGCTCCTCGCCGGGCAGCGGCCCGCCGGCCTCGGGGTACTTTTCCCCGGGGTGGTAGGCGCAGGTTTTCTGCTGCAGGTTGACGCCGTGCGAGTGGGACAAGCGGCAGCCGTAGTAGCCGCCCCCGAAGGGGTACCCGTAGCCCAGCGCCGCGCTGGATGCCGCCCCCGACGGGCACTGCCGGGGGGGCTCGGCGGCCGCCAGCTCGGCGTACGCCGCTCCCTGCGGCGGCGGCGGCGGCGCGGGGGGCACGGCGAGCCCCGGCGGCGGCGGCGGCGGGGGGGGCAACACCTCCCGGCAGTGCCCCAAGCCCTCCATGCGGTTTTTCTCCCGCGGGGCTTCCTCGCAGCGGCAGGCCAGGCCGTCGGGCCAGCGCGGGGGGAGGCCGAGCGGCGCCGTCATGTCATGCCGAGCTGCTCCTCCCGCCTCCGCCGCCACCGCTCCCGTGGCCGCCGCCGCCGCCGCCGCCGCCGTGGCCGCCGCCGCCGTCGGGGAAAGCTCCGCGCCGCGCCCCGCCGCCCCGCGACCCCCCCAACATATCGGAGCCGCGCGCGCATGCGCCGCCGCCGCGCCGCCGCCGCTCCATTAAGAAATCCGCCGCGGCCACGCCCCCCCCTCCTCCTTCTGACCCCCCTTTTTTCGTCCCCCCCCCCTCCCCAAGCCCGCCCCGCCGTGCCCCCGCCGCGCCGCCCACGTCACCCCGCCGCACCGACGGGAGGGGGGGGAAAGGCCGCTGATTGGACGCCGGACGGTGTCCCCCCCCCCCCCTTTCTCCCCATCTTCCCCCCCCTTATCCCTCCCCCCCCTTTTTTTCCTCCCCCCCCCCCCCCCCCCCCCGCCAAACCACTTAAAGGAGGTGCCCGCCCCGTCGGGGCTGGCGGCGGCACAAAGCGCCACGCGTGGCCGCTCCTGGGGGGGCCGCCCCCCCGCTACACCCCACCCCCGCGTGGCCGCCCTCTGGGGGGGGGGGGGGGCGTTCGACCCCGTCCCCCCCCCAGCCGGGGGTCGCAGGTTGTGCGCAACGGGGTGCCCCCACGCAGCCCCAAATATACGCCCCCCCGGGATGGGGATGCTTTTCCCTGCTGTGTTGTTTTTTTTTTTGGGGGGGGGCGGGGCAACGGACTCCCCCCGCCCTTATTTCGGGTGGGGGAGGATATTTCCCTCCGCGGTATTCCGAGGGGGAGGGCAGAAAGGATCCCCCCCCGCCGTATTTCTGGGTGGGGGAAGGATGCCCCCAGCCATATCTTGGGGAGGGTGGGGTGGGGGGGCAGAATAATACCCCCCCAAACACACCACGCTTCGAGGGGGCGCACAAAAATGGTCCCCCCTACCCTTTTGGGGGAACCTGTTGCTGATAGTTCATCGCAAGGTGCTTTGTGTCCCCCACGCACCCAAAGAAAAAAGCAAAGCCTCCTCCCCCCCCCCATTTTCCTGCCAGAATCCGAAATATTTTTTCTTTTTTCTTTTTTCTTTTTCTCCTTTCAGGAATCGAGGCGGGGGGGGGGGGGGGGGGGGGGGGGGCGATGGTGAGAAACGGCGTTATTAATGTTTCATAGTCCGGTGATAAATATTTCAGTAGGTAGGGACAAAGAGGGGGGGTGTCGGAGGAGGGGGGTCTGTTGTTGGTCCAGGCTGATTTGTGAGCGTTTGTAAAAAACCGACTCAGTTCATAAAACAGGGCCAGGCTCCGGGCTGGATGCAATAGAATTGGGGAAAAAAAAATAGAAATATCTCAGGTTGCTGGCGGGGAAAGATGGGGAAAGGGAGGAGGGGTCGGCGGGGGCTCGCAGCTGTCGGGGAACCCTTAGGGGAGGATTTATTAAGGATGCTGGAAGATCGTCAACACCCCAAAAAATAGACAGAGAGGAAAGATACAGAGATTTATTTAGAAATTTAGTGTCCCAGCCTATACGGGCAAGGTGATCTTCGCCTGCGCTGTGTTTTCCCCCCAAAATTATGTCACCGGGGGGGTGACGTCGAGAGCAGAGTGCCCCGTGGGGACCCCAGGTGGCCCCCGCCTGTTCTTGTCGCCCCCCTTGGGGTGCGCTCCCCTTCCTCCCATGCAGGACATCCCCATTCTGCGTCCCCATAAATCCTAAACCCCCCTCCGTGCTGCTGTTTTTTGGGGTAATACCTCTCTTCCAGGGCGCCTCGCTTCCAGGTTCACTCTCCCACTAAAATTAAAAGCTAGAAAATACCCCCCAAAAAAAACTCCCCCAAATCCTAGAGGCGGGGAGTTCCCGGCCTCTAAAAGGACGAAGACGTGTTCTCAATTAACCTGCCCTGCTCGGAGCCGTCGAGGAGGGATTTTCGGCATCCCAAAGTCCCCAGGAGCCGTCAAAGTCCAAGTTCAAGGCGAAAGGAGCCAGAGCGGGGCCCCAGGAGAGCTGGTGAAGCGGCCGCAGGACACCGGGAGCTGCGGACCAGGGACACCTTCCACAGACTCCCACCCGGGTTTAAAACCGTAATTCAAAAAGGCTGCGCTGGCCATGGGAAATTATATATATATATATATATATATATAAAATAAAAAATCCAGCTGTCTGAGTGCCCGCATCCTTTGAATTCCACAAAATAATTTGATTTCATCCAGAAATCACCAAAGAAAAATCTCCCCCCACCCTCCCCAGCCAAGGAACACATGGCTCGGAGGGGTGATGGAGAGAGTAGAGCGAAAAACTCTGCTTAAATTAAAGCCGGGTGGCGGCTCGTCCGCCCCGTCGGGGCCCGCTCCCCCCAAAAAAACCCTTCCCCTCCCGAGCAGCGCGGCTGCTCTTTTCCGAAGCGGGTAATTTTATGAAGCAGTTAACATTTCATAGCATATGTCCTATCCGCGCAGCGTGGGAAGGGGATTAAATGCTAAAAATGTAAAGATTTATGATAAGCCTAATTAGAGGCGCAGCTCAGCGCGGTGCGGAGCAGCCGGGGCGGTTCGGAGCCGTGCAGCAGCCAAGGTGGGAGCCTTCGGGAAGGCAGGCGAGGGGGGAAATGGAAAACGTAGCGTTCAGCTCCTTTTCCAGGTCTGTGTGAGGGTATTTCCCATTCGCATGCCGGTGAAATATAGGTTTAATTAAGGCTGAATTGTTCAGTTGGGCCGCTTCGTGGGTTGCACGCCGAAAATATGGGGGGGGGGGGGGGGGGGGGGGGGGAACAAGAGGAAGAGCTCTTTCCTAGTGGCAAGAGGGGAGAAAAATCACTTTTAAAGCGATGGTTTCCTGGGGAAGGGTCTCTGGCTGGGGAGGGAGGAGGAGGAAGGTCGGGAACCCCGTTGAAAGCAAACCTCTGCCTCTCAGCGCCGAAACACAGGGTTTTATTGAAAAAAAAGAAAAAAATATATTTTTTTCAGCCTTTCTTTTAATTTCTCATCTCCCCCGGTTTAAGAGGGCTGCTGTCCCGGCGAGGCCGAGCGGTGGAGCTGGTTAATGAACCCAAAGCAGCCCAGGGATGTTTACACTTAGGAAAATGTGGAACCGCTTAGGAGAGTGGTACCCATAAATAAAAAATTGGAAGAGGGGAAGGAGCAATTAGAAATAAGAGCAGATGTGAGACCCGTTCTTTGGGTTGGTTTGGTTTATGGTGGTTTTTTTTTTTTTTTTTTCCAAGCTTTTCTTCAAAATATAATATTCCTCTGCTTGTGCTTTTTTAGAAAATGCCAGAGGAATGGGAGAGCATGCATCGCTCACCCACCAGCACGGCAGCGTCACGTTTTCAGGATTTTTTATTTTTTTTTTATTTTTAATTTGGGAAGTAAGAGGGAAAGATATAGCAATATCAAAAAATATTGACTTGTAAATTCCTTCTTCTCATCCTCATCCCGGCTCTAGGCTCGCAGATTGTGCCGGAGAAGGTTTTATATGGATTTTTCTGAGGGGAGCGGTTCCCTCTCCGTCTACAAGCGGGTTCCGAAAAGAAAGAGGCTGAATTTCCCTCTGATGAAGACACGCATGGGTTTGGCAGATCCTGGACGAAACTCGGTATTAATTTCTTTACTTTTATTCCAGCTGTGGAATGGAAGAGGGAAACAGATTCACCTCCGAGTGCATGGGAAAAGAAATGACATCCTTGCCGTCTCCGGCTGGGTTCTGCTTTGCAAAACTGCAAGTTGGCTCTTTACCTTATCTCCAGTGCGTTAGCCGGTGGGTTTTAGGGAACTTTTTTATCCTCTAGCCTTTAAATTAGCCCTTTTCTTTACTGTCACTCTCCCCTGCGAAACAAAACAAACCACGGAAATTCATCTCTGAACATAGTCTTGCAGGTGAATGCATGTTTGCAGCCGGAGAACTTGAATTTTTCAATATATTGTGGTTGTTAACACCTAATTTGATTTGTAGATACTCAAGGCAAACTCATAAAAAGATGGATTTCTGCCCCAAACGCGTGAAGGTAACTGTTCCCCTGGAAATCCTGATGTGTGTGCTTGTGCCCAAACACCTAGAGAGCACAAGCGTGCTCATGTAACATGGCTCCAAGTCAGGCATTGCATCTCCAGGCCAGGGAATTCTCACCTAAAATAAAATTCACCAACTGAGGAATTTTATTATAAAATCCCTTTTTATTATCCTTATACCCTGGAGGAGGAAAAAAATAACATAAAAAGGCCTGGATGAGAATAAAGAAAAAAGACAAATCTTTTATTTCAGTGTGGGGATAGAAGAAAATAATTCAGCGCGTGTCTGTGGCACATGGGTATTCTTCATCTTATTTATTTATTTATTTATTTAATTTTCCTTTCTCTTTGTTCCCTTCTTTCCCCACCCATTGTTGTCTGAAATATTTAGAAATTCCCCTCGATACCCCAGCGATTTTCTGGAGGACAACCGTATTTATGGTTCCTCCCACCTCCAGGCAACTCGCAAGTCCCATACAAAGGAAAATGGCCAAGGTAGGAATTGTATGGAATAAAAAGCAGCTTAGTGCCTCTAAAACGCGGTGCACCCGCACAGAAATCCTTACCTAGATTTGGAAAGGCAAACTGCTTTTCCATTATGTATTTGGGGGAAAATAAAGGAGCGGAATTTTAGCTTTTGAGCCCTCAGGGAAATTAGAGCCCGTGGTATGAGAAAGTCTGAGATCAGCACATAATTTTCCCACTGGAGTACCAATTTAGTGAAGAAACTATTACTCTGATTCTCATATTCTTGTAGAGGAGTCCAAGCAAAGCTTTCCCAGGCTTTGTTCAAATTGTGCCTTGGATAAATAAAAGCCAAAGCCGACTCGCCTTCCCAAACTTTGCGTGCGCTCTGCTCCACGGCGCTCTCTCGAGAAAAAAAAATCCAAACCCGTGACATCCCTGTTTCAGCTCATTCTGAATTAGTCCAACCAGGCAAGGCTGGGGCTGTGGCCAGCGTTAGCAACCGATACACATTCTTGCAAAAGCAATGCCCGAAATAGCGCACGAAAATAAGATTAAATACATTCTTCCCTGCCTTGACGCATTGCATCCAAAAAAAAAAAAAAAAAAGACAAAAAAAATTCAAAGAGCAAGTTTTGCATCAGACTTATATTTGTCCCAGACGCTGGGTTTATCACCAATTCTTCACCCCACTCTGCTGCATTGGAGATATTTGTATGGAAAAAAAAATAAGGAAAGAAAAAAATAGCCCAAACCCTGCCTAATATTTAATTTAAATGCTTTTAAAAGGGGAGAGGGGAGGACCGATGCACGGCGGACGGAAGCCCCCGATCAGGTTACTGCCCCCCCGCCTCCCTGCGCTGGATCAAAAACTGTCTCGGGGGGTGTCCGGCGAGGAACTGAGCCTGACCAGGGACGATCCGGCTTTTCTCCTTCCTAACCTGTCAGATTCCTGCAACCTGCTTCCAGCAGCTCGGACTTTTTCACCTTTTTTCTTCTTCCTCTAATTTTTTTTTTTTTGGTGCCGCTGAGCCTGCCCCCAGCAGACCCCCAGTCTTTTTTTTTTTTTTTTTTGGGGGGGGTGTGGTGTGTACTAAACCTTCTCCGTGTGTTTTGCGGATATTTGCCTTTCTTGCATTTTACTATCCAGAAAAGGGGGGAAAAAAATCCCCCCCAAAAGAAGAAAAAAAAAGTCCACACACTCCCCTTCGCCCAAGGCAGGGCCAGAGGTGGGTGTGCAAAGGCAAACCTCTGTGTCTCCCACCCTGTGGCTTTATGGCCGCGTTTTATCTTTATCTTCCCTCTTTCCCCCCAAAAATATGCCAAAGCTGAGAGGCAGAAAGGAGAAACACTTTTAGGTCCCCCTCCTCTGACCCATCACTGACCCGGGCAGCTGTCGGGGGGCTCCCCAAATCCCGCAGCCTCCCCTGAACCCCCGCTTTGGGGCTCTCCCCTTTTTCTCCCCCCCCATCCCGCCGCCACACCACGTTTTGAGGCAAAGGAGTTTTTTTTTTACAGCCTCTGCGGAATGTCCCAGCTCTTGGCAATTCCCCACCGTTAATTATTGTTATTATTTCCACGCTGGCCCGGTGCAGTAGGTGCTGCTTGACTCAGCGATTCGGAGACAGACAAATAAAATATCTGCCTGAATTTAGGGCCCCTGTCTGGTCGGAAGTCCAAGTTCAATTCCAAGTTAAAACAGGAGGTCGCCTGAAGCACTGACAAAAGAAAGGGGCCATTTGGTCCGGCTGGTGTCAACAAACATGGTATCTGGAGAGCGTAATTATCGCTTCTCCTCATTTTTGCCTTCATATTCTTGGAGAGAGAAAGTGGGAGACGAGCCGGGGACAATCAGGTGGTTTATAGCTCCTTGCGCTCGGATGAGAATTTATTTATTTTTTGTCCAAATATCATTTTTTTTCTTTATTTCTAAGTGCTCTAAAACACAGAGGCACATTTTGGCGGCGGAACTGCAGCGATCCGGGGTTATTTGCTCCCCTCTCCTGGTACCGAATTAGCTCAAGATGCGTTTCGAAGGATGGAGAATAACACCAGGCCAATGTAAGAAACCTTATTTCTTTTGCCAAATATTATTCAGGACCAGTTCTATGGGAGCTGTGTGCTCAGGGCTGTTTCTCCTCTTGTCCCACCCGAAGTATTTACTTCTCGGTCCACTTGATGTCCAAATAAGCCCTGAAATATTTCATCCCTTGGAGCTGCTTGGAGGGCTTGAGAGGGACGAGGGCGAGCTCTTTGCCAAGTTTATTCACATTTTCAAAAGCAAAACACTGAAAAGTTTCATTTCCAAAGGCAGAAGCTGGACTTAAATGAACTGCGTTTGCCAAGCTGGGGTTTAGTATGTATTAAATAGAGAAATATAAATGATGGATAGGCACGATCGATGCCCACACATTCACACTGAGTGCAAAAACAGCGACGCATACTCCGTTTGCAAGCAACATCGTGAGTTAAGTATAACTTTCTATGGAAAACCTGGGATTTATTAAGCATTAGTTAGGGAAAATATGTATGCAATAAGCAAAGAAGCAAGAAAACGGAAAAACAACAACAACCAAAAAAAACAACGCTTCTCTTTGAAAACCATTTTCGGTTTTGGTAAATGCAGAGATCCCCGCCTGCTCCAAAAATTGTTTGCTGTGCTGAATTTTGCAGGAGAAGAAATGTGGAGGGAAATAAAGCGATGCATGCCTCCAGCTTGGCAAGGAGAGGTTTAAATCACTGTGTTTTCCCTCAAAACGTGTGCGGGTTGTGGGTGGAATGGGCGTGTTTGCTTTTTTGCGTGCCCTTTACGAGTCTGGATGTGATTAACCGGGTTTTGCACCCAGGAGCAGGACTGTGCCTCCACCTCAGGTATGGCTATTTATATTCCATGAGAAGTGCCAGCACGGTCGGCAATTAATAATACTAATTTTATTGTAACACTCAGAGTCTATCTTAAATGCCAAGAACCGCCTGATGAAATTCTTCTTTTACTAGCATGAAACCCAAATACGGATTTTTGAGGTTAAAAATGGGCTAAAAAAGCCCTGGCAAGCCCGGGGCAGAGCTGCTGCCTTCTCCCCTCTCTGCAACTCAGCTGCTCCGAGCATCAGCAACGCTTTGGCTTTCTGTGTTTCCTCTGCACCGGGTTAAGAAGGGCTGGAAAGAGGATTTTGCTCCATTACTGGCAAGGAAAAAAAAAATGCCCCCTGTCCTCCAGGGCTTTCTCAGGCTCTGGCATGCACGAGTGACCCACGCAGCTCCTGTGTGCTTTTCCATTCCCCAAACACGTGGAAAAAATACTTCCTCGTGATTTTTCCTCCCCGAGGATGTGTTTTTGCAATCCAAAAAAAAAAAAAAAAAAAAAAAAAAAAAAAAAACCAAAAGAGAGAGAGAAAGAGAAAAAAAGAAAAAACACCATGCTTTTTGTATTGTCACGCTGGGGCTTTTCGGCATTAAATGGCAAGTGCGTAAAACAGAGGCTTCCTTGGGGACAGCAACAAATAAGCAGGGGGAGCTGTCTGGGAGCGAGCTTGTGTCTGCTGAGCTCAGCGGAATGGAAAAAAGTAGAAAAAGTTAAATCGGGGACCGGCAAAAGTTTTGCTCCTGGGGAAATCTGGGTGCTGCAGAACCCGGAGGTTTGTTTACAAAATTATTAATAATTATAATAATAATAAAGAAATAGAGTTTCTTTATAGCGTGGGCTGGGGTGAGGATGCATCCTGCTCTGCGTGTGCCATGGGCAAGGGGGAGAGGGGTAAACAGAAAAAAAATAAGCTTGTCTTCTCACTTTTAGCCTCCTTTTTGGATCTGGGCTATTGAGATCGAAGCCCCTGTTGCCTGATTCGGTCCAATTTCGGCAAAGGGGGTGTTGGAGTGATCGGCCAGAGTCTCCAACCCCTTTAGGGTCTCCTCCTTCCGCTACAACCTCTTGTGGTTGTCAGACACGAGCGGGACAGCGGGGACCCACGCGGGGACAGGGACCCCACAGACGAGCCCCCCCCGGGGGGGAAACTGCTGGGGGACTGCTGGGGGTCCCTTTCCCCGCACCCCCCCTCTTTGGAGGCAGGAGAACCGCAGCCACATGCAGGCTTTGCTTCCCTAAAAACGGGTTGAAAATCCATCTGAAATCCCCACCGCTTGATTTAGGTTCCTTGGTTGCGTTGTGGAATTGGGTAAAAACAAGCAAAATCTCTGCGACACATCCATCAATCCGTCCATCTGTCTGTCTGTCTTCCCATCCATCCATCTACCTACGCAATTATTGTATATCCGGCATTGATTATATACCGCACAGATGCGTAGGCACATCTATGACCCTCCCTTCCAGTCCTTTTCTCCTGTCCATATCCCGTGGACACTTTGGCTCTTGTGTCTATCCCGAAAATAGGAGAAACCTGACAAAGTTTCCGGGGCTACCTGGAGGGGATGTTGAAGCCTTCGGAGATGCTTCACTTTTTATTTGCTTTCCAATAGATTAAATATTGCGCCGATATCCCTTTCCAATAAATATGAAATAATCAGATTTTTTTAATCAAAAATGGTGTCTTTCCAACCTTGGATATACAGATCCGTCCTTTCAAATGATGCCTGGCGACTCGCACGGGGACTTTTGGGCTTCCCACCTCTTCAGGATTGTTTTTGTCCCCTGGCCGGGTTTGCTTGAACCAACCGGTGTGAAAGATTTAATTCTGGAGCTAAATCTCTCCAAAATATTCAGCATGTGAGAAATTCAGGGAAGAGATTAAGAAACAAAAGGGGAAGAGAAATAAGGGATTTAATTGGCTTTTCCGGGAACGGAGGTGGAAACTTCAGGCAGCTCTCGGGAGCATGTTGGCGATGGGAAAGAAAGTGGTTTGGTGGCTTGTGCAATGATTGCCCCATGCTGCCTGAATCTTACGCAAGGTCTTATTATGGTATGTAAATGCACCCCGTGAGCTGCAGCCCTGCTAGGGCTATGAGCTGCAGCCCTCCTAGGGCTATTGACGGAGAAATAACAGCGGGAAATTTCTGCCGGGGGCGAATTTCCACCGATTTCTTCTGTGCACAACTTCGGGTAACAGCACCTGAACGTCCAGGGGGAGAAGGGTCGACCTTTGGAAAAATCCCTGCTATCAAACATGTTTTATCTGTGCAGATCTATTGACTCGTTATCTAAAAATGCCCTAGAGAACCCGTTCTTTGGGTGTTCAAATAAAAAATGCGCATAGCTTTTGTGGAAGAAACCGATGTTCTTTGAGTGTAACCCACACTAGAGCTTGGGCATCATTAGTAAGTTAATTTTTCTGCCTATTTCCTTCCATTTCCTTCCTTGAGCAAATGTCGTGAAAAATAGGGAGGAAGGACTTATATATTTTTAAAAAATTATTATTATTGTTATTATTTTTTTTTCCAGCAGCGGGCAAGAGGCATTTTGCCTGGCATTTTGCAAAGCTTTCAAAGTCAGCTCGGCTCCCGATTTGCCTACAGAGACCGGTGCGAGGGGGGAGAGCGCAAAATCACAGCTGCTCCCTGCTGCAGAGGGTGGTTTTTTCACGAAATGAGAGATTTTCCGAGCCACTCGTGGGCACCATCAGTTATTCTCTTATTCTCTTGAGGCAGCCCTATTGGCATTGCAGACAGCCAAGTGAATAAATGCCAGTTACCGGCCTGCATCAGTCTCCTCGGCTCCAAATATTTGCCGGTAAAGCTGCTTTTCTTTTGCTCCAAATCCCATTTCTACATTCTTTTTCCAGCCATGTTTTGGCTGCTGCTCCGAGGTTACTGCAAACTCCTGCGTTTGCTCCTCTTTGCAAAGGTGTTTTGCTCATGCTGCAGTCTTTAATAATAATAATAACAATAAAAAGTAGTTTTTGAAGGCTGGAAGATTTGAATGCAAAATGCATCGGTAATCATAATCATTATGATGATATCAATAAGAGCAGTTTAAAATTCCCGTTGCATGCCACAGTGCAGATTTAGGAAGTGTTACACACGAATTCATTTTTTGCCCGAATTCATTTTTACAGCCGGACTGGGCTAAGGGAAGAGAACTGCGGAGTAAAAGTGCTTTATTTCAACAAAAAAAACGCATTTAGCGCTGGCAGGCGCCTCCCACGGGCTGGAGCGGTCCCTTATCAGACAGTGACATAAAAAGGTGCTTTTTCTGAACGAAAATCTGCAAATCTGCCGTCTCTGCCCGGCAAAATCAACCGAAATAAAGAGCACGGACTAAGCCCCGGGCTGGGGGCTCAGGATTTACCCGTGAAAGGTGAAGGATGCTCTCAGCTCCAGCCCAGGATGTTGCTCCAACCCCCTGGGATGGGCAGAGACCCCCAGACACTGGCTCATGAGAGCGGAATTACCCCCAAAACTTGAGCCTGACACTTGAAAAACCCTCAAAAGACCCAAATCCTACATCTGGCATGGTGAGCAAGCCACCAAGTCACCCCGAGTGCTCTCATTCCGTGGCAGAAATAATTTTCGTGAAGGGGAAGTTAAGCAATTTAAGGGCGATTTGTCCCTCTTCTCCTGCTCCTACACACACAGCCAGAGATTTAAGGATAAAAGGCTGCGTGCCTACACAGACGCATATATGTGTATTTAGGGTTGCGCCTGTGGTTATGTATATATGAATGCATACTTGCATGCAGATATGGATAAATGAATTGGGGAGTTTAATTAAGAGTGATGAAGCTCGTTTAATTGGCTGTGCTGGACTAGCATTACGAATACTGTGACATTGGAGGATACTCATGTTGTCTTTTTAGGGGAGTTTGGCTTTGCAAGAGAGCAATCCTGACAGTTTTTGGGGAAAGATGAACAGTGAAAAATTTCAAAATTTGGAAATGTCAAGAAGCTGTGAGGAGGGAGGGAACAGGACCGGGAAACTTGGGACCTGGGAGGAAATGCATCTTCTGGGGCATGCAGAGACCACTGGAGCTGAAAAACCCAATTCCTTGCAGATTCTGCAACCCATTACAGCCACTTTTGAGAAGAAAAGGAGGGAAAGAAGGAAGGGAGAGAAAGAGAGAAATGGGAGTTATGGAGGGAGAGAGAAAAAGTGTGTGAGAAGAGAAGAGAAGAGAAGAGAAGAGAAGAGAAAGAGAAGAGAAGAGAAGAGAAGAGAAGAGAAGAGAAGAGAAGAGAAGAGAAGAGAAGAGAAGAGAAGAGAAGAGAAGAGAAGAGAAAGAAGAGAAGACGAGAGGAGAGGAGAGGAGAGGAGAGGAGAGGAGAGGAGAGGAGAGGAGAGGAGAGGAGAGGAGAGGAGAGGAGAGGAGAGGAGAGGAGAGGAGAGGAGAGGAGAAGAGAAGAGAAGAGAAGAGAAGAGAAGAGAAGAGAAGAGAAGAGAAGAGAAGAGAAGAGAAGAGAAGAGAAGAGAAGAGGTGTGATTTTACACCCCCTCCCCCCCCCTTTTTAAGACAATTAAGACAATTGAGATCAAGCAAAGCCAAGATTAATGAGGAAATTTTTACTGGCAATACTCCAATTTCAGATAATTGCAAATGATCTCTTTCCAGTGGCAGCAGCTCTGCCATTCCTTGTTCTTTGCTTGCTAGAGACAGACTTTGCCATCTGCCTGCATTCAGCCAAATTTGGGCTTGGATTCTGTGGAGCAGAGCAAATCAGCAAATCCTGGGGCTGTGGAGGGTAAGGTTGCACCCCAGGGTGCCAGTGGGTTGCTTGGTGTGTCCCAAGCAGCGAGCCCCAGAGCCTTCACACAACATACTCTCAGTGCTCCTGGGAACCTCTTCCAGCTCCATATTTTTGGTCTTCTCCACCTGAATGGGGTGAATGTGAACCACAAACCCTGAGGGCTGTCACTGCTGCAACACCCCTGCCTCTCCCCTCCATCTGGGTTTCTCCAGCTTAGCCTTCTCAGGGGTGGGCTGTAGGTTTCAGAGTTAATGCTCCCCAGAGCGCTCTTCTCTCTCTCTTCCCTTCCTGCTCCAAACCCAAATCTGGGGCAGCCAAACCTCTTTGTCCATTTTAGGCCCAAATTTGCTCAAGACTCTGCATCCCACCCAGTCCCACTGCAACAATGAAGCTTCCCCAGCTGCCCTCCATGGGGACAACAGTTTGTTGCTTCTTGTCCCCAGACAGAGGAGAAGTGCCAGCAGCCACTGAAAAACCGAGGCCCCCTCCTGCCCCCAGGAGAACAATGGGGACATCTCCACCCTCCCCAAAACAATAGGAGCAGCTGGTAGCCAGGGTCTGACTACATCTTGCCTCTACCATGCCAGAGGCATGAGTCCCCTCTCCTCCAGAAGCCTTGCAGTATTTGGGGTACAAGTCCATCATTGCTGATCCAGGCCTGGTGGGACTCATAAACCTCTGCACCCCCCTATTTGTGTTGTCCCCTTAGTCACCTCCTCATGCCAGCCTTCAGGGTGTCTTCTGCCCTTGCTGTCTTGGTTGGTACCTTTTCCCTGGGATACTGGAGTCCCAAAACAGCCCCCAAAAGCAACTATAGCCCACCCAGGTACATCTATTTGTGCATCCGACATCCACTCTCATCCTAGGCACAGTCTGAAGTGAAACCTTCATTTTTCAGCAGTCACCCCACAGCAAAACGTATCTGTGTGTCCGTCCGTCCGTCCGTCCGTCCATCCATCCATCCATCCATGCATCCACCCACCCATCCACCCATCCAACCATCCACCTGTCTGTCCATCCACCCATCCATCTTTCCATCCATCCTTTCATCCATCTAAAGCCCCACCCATGTTCATACACTTCTGTGTCACATCCATGTGCAAACATACCCCCCCCACATGTAAACAAGCAAATACATGTGCAAACACACGTGTGCAAACACATGTGCTCTGTACAGTTGCAAAAAGGATGTTCCTTGAGGTGCCTGCAATGGGGGTATTCCCAAGGCAATGAAAAGCAATGTTTCTTCAGAGGGAGGATTGCAAAACCCCTGGGCCAGATCCTGCCCTTGCTGTGACTCAACACTCCCCAGCCCATTTCACCTGGGTTGTCCCAGCCTGCTCATGTTCTCTCCCTGCCTTAGGGTTTGAGGGGACATGAAAGGGGACATGGGGGACCCCAAGGTTTTGGGGGAGTCAGCAGGAGGCTAGGGGGCAAAGCGGATCCTCCCGGCTCTAATTAAGTGTGATAAGCTTGTTAATTGAGCATTAACATGTGCTGATGTACTGGGGGCATGGGGGGAGTTGCACTCTGCTCTGGGATGTCTAGCATAGATTTTGCACTTTAATTAATGGAAAAGATGCTCTGGGCGATCCTTTTAAACCGACACTGAAGCCCAGACACTCTCAAATGTCCAAAGAAATAAAACCAGTGACTGTCAGAGAATAATTACACTGGGCCGGGCATTCCCAGATGGCTTGAGCAACAATTCAGGCTGGTTCCCCCCCTCCTGGCTCTTTACACACACACACACACACACACACACGGGAAAAAAAAAAAAAACAAACACCTCCGACAAAACGAACCCCAAACCAGAACAACAAACAAACAAACAAACAAAACAAACAAACAGAAAAATAAGAATAAATCTGAGTCTGGGCATAAACATGGCAAAATCCAGCACCCAGCCACAAGCTCTGAGGAGTTGCAGGGAAGCACTGCCATGCACCTTCCCCGCTTCATTTCATTCTGTTTTTCTCTGATTTGATTGCATGGTTTATTTTGAGAGCTTTATTATTATTTTTTTAATTGTTACTTTTTACCGGCAAAGGCCTATTTTTTTCTCCAGGTTTCATGACCTTTTGGGTTTTCCCAAATCAGTCCCCCAATTTCTCTGCATCTTCGCTCCCTCCCCAGCCCCAAAGTTCTGCCACGGATTTTCCTTCCAAATTTTCAAGCCAGCTTGTCAATTTAGTCGGTTTTTAGTTTTTTTTCAAAGTCAGTTTTTTTTTTTTTTTTTCCCCTTTCTCCTAAGCTATAAGGACAGAAATATAGAAAACCTTGGGGAATCGGAGCTCTGAAAAACAAACAAAAACCAACTGCTTTTAACGCTGCTCTGAAGTATGTCGGCTCGGGAATTGCACAGGTTTCACAAAAATCGGCGAAAATGTGGCAAAAAATGGGAAACCATCACTCTCAGATATCCAGGTGCTCTGCGCCAGGCCGTTTTTGCAGCCTTTATGTTACAGAAATTCGCAAACCTGTTGAATAACTTTCTCGCAGATAATATTAAAAAAGTGAACAAGCCCTAAACTATCCCATTATTGTCGGTTTTCTTCCCCAAAGCTGAGTTTTTAACTTACTTCTCTTAACTTCAAAGACCTTATGAACAGAAGTTGCAGATAGTGAAGGGAAAAAGCATCGAAAATAAAATCAGCTCTTAAAAAGAGCTAAAATAGGTTCTTGAATAGATCCCCGGGGCTTAAAGTTATGGTTTTCTGTAAGGACACAAAATGCCCCAACGCTTAAACTAGGACTAAAAATCGATATATTTTTTTCAGGTCATATTTATGTGTGTTCTTCCTTCGGGAATTTCAGTTTAAGATCCAACATTAGAAATCTCTACTCCCGAGTGAACACAAATCGCACACAGCCTCCTAATTTTTAAATACCTATTAATCTTTCCAGCAAATTACTGATAAAAAATAAAATAAAAAAAATCGATCTCTGTCACTCGCGAAACCGCAGCGCCGATCTTTCAACCTGTAACAATTTATTTAAGGCAGAAAACCGTTTTTTTTTCGGGTTAATTTTTTTCCCTTGAAGTGCTCAGGTTTCGTTTCCCGTCTCCAGCCGCTTGGGTGCTTTCAGCACCCGTCGATGGGTGATTTTCCACGGCGAGGAAATTGGGGCTTTCCTAGGAAGAAATATAAATAAATAAATAATTATAATAATTAAAAAAAGAAGCCGGGAAAGCAGCCCTAAATGGATGCTTCGGTGCCAGCTCGCTCCCGTGGGAATGGGGAGCGATTTCGTGCATGTCTTAACTCGGAGCCTCCCGGTGCCCTATGAGTAATGCGATGAGCGCTGCCCCCCCGGCACCTGCAGCGCCGAGCATCCCCTCCTGATTTTTTTTTTTTTTTTCGCGGAAAGGGGCGGAAAATTCCGCTTTTATGGATGGGCAGCACCCGGCGCAAAAGCCGCGCAGTTCCTGCTCCCTGCCCGAGGAAATTGCACAGCCCCCAGCTCCCAAGTCCCCCTTTTTTTTTTTTTCGCCCCAAGCAATGCGCACCACACTCTTCCCCGTATCTCCCCTGCCAATGCTTTTTTAAATAACAAAATAGAAAAAAAAAGAAAAAAAAAAAGAAAAAAAAAATGAAAAAAAAAAAAGAGAACATAATATAGAACAAAAGAGCAATCGTTTTCCCCATGCATATATATATATAATTTTTTTTTTCTCTCTCTCTCCATGCTGCCGGTGCTCCCCTCTCTCTCTGCAAACCCAACATTTGGTTAAAACCTTTTTAGCCTAGGCACAATTCTGCCCCAATGAGCTTGGTGACTTGGGATCCAGCCCTGGATGCTGAGTTTTTCCCCTCTGCAACATGCAGCGTCTCTGTCACACATCAGGGGAATTTTTTTGGTGTGCAGAGATGATGTCTTGGTGCATTCCCCCTTCAGATCGAGGCAGTGATGTCTGCATACAGATGTGTCCCACCCATCCCTTCTTGCTCCCTTTATTTCTGGCCTTTGTCCTCTTCCCCCGGTGACCCCATCGCGCCGTTCAAATGCATCACCTACAACAACTGGAGATTTCCCAGTGGGAAAGGAGATGTAATTTCCTTTCCCCCGCCAGTATGTGAGTTTTCTGCCATGGTTGCAATCTCCACCTCCCTCTGGTCTGCCTCCAATGCTGGGGCATGACCCATTTTGAGGACAGATTGCTTGATTTCTGTTTATAGTTATAAGGCAGGACTCAGAGGAGAGCATTGTACCAGAACAGGGACCTGATATGTTCAAGTCCATGAGCTCTGTTGTGCCACTATCCCCTTTATAAGAGAGTCTTCAGAGGTGTTGGGGAGTTTTGGTCTCTGCAGGAAACGCTCATGTTCCTTCTCTATGTGCAGGTGTGTTGGAAGCAGGAGGTAGGAAGGAGACATGGGGAGGAATGACAAGGGGGAAAGGGCTCCCTTTCCAACTGTAGGACACCTGGGGCAAGAAATACTGCTGCTTCTGGAAAACCAGGTCCTCTCTGCAGCTTCCCTGGTCTGTTGCTCCCAGGATTGCCAGAAAGCAGGTCACCAACAGAGAAAAGTCAGGGGCAGGACCAGAGGGCTGATTCTGCAGTCCCCATGGTGCCGAAGTCCTTATGAAGGTGCCCTCCAGGGAGATCAGGTCCCAGAGACCAGTGCTGAGACAATACCCAGACATGGAAGTGAATGCACACATCTATTCCCCATGAACTGGGTCATCGCACATCAGGGTTTCATCCCCAAGTGATATTTTTGGTAAAAGATTTCATTTTTATTGAAAGTATTGAACTCCTCTTCAGTGCAAAGTTGTTCTTTACAGACCCAGGGATCTCCAAAGAAAATTAAAAACGAAAATGAAAAGAAAGGGATGACCCACTTAGGGCTGTCCGTCCGTCCGTCCGTCCATCCATCCATCCATCCATCCACCAATCCATCTAGCCATCCATCCACCCATTCCAGTGTGCACTATGTGTGAATGTGAACCTTGGACACCCTTGATGTTCTCCACCACCTCCAACATGTGCATGGCCAAGGAGATGAGAAGGCAGTGTTCTGGCTCTATATCAACACCCAGTATTTATTCTCTGGAATACTTTCCCAGCATGTTTTCCAGGTTATAGATTATATATTTCCAGGATATTTTATCTTCCTTGTCCATGAAATAAGGAATTTCACACCTCTCCTAACTGCTGTAGAAGTTAATGGGCTGCAGGCAAAGCTTTACCCAAGGAGAAGTCTTGCAATGGGGAGAAGAGCCCTTCTCCCCCCAGAAATTGGAAGAGAAGGGTAAGGGCGTTTGGGGATGTTTCCCAACCTGAAGCATGAACTTTGCAGTACTCCACAGCTCTGCACCCCAGCCAGGTGCTGCACAAGCAGAGACGAGCCTTCCTCTTGCTCCTGGTGAGGAGGAGGAGGTCTGGAGGCACCTGAACCCAGGCAGGACCCTCCTGGCCATGCAGCCAGCCTCCACCCTCCTGGTCCTCCAGCCTCCGAGGCACCAGAAAGCTGCTCCCTCCCACTGCACAAGGATTTCATTTGCTTTCCAGCATGATTTCTTTGTTGGTTTTCCTTTACATCGTCCAGCAGCCCTTAAGGATTTTAAAGTATTTTTATAACAGGCCTTTTCCTCTCATTTCAGTTATGTATTTTGCTTTTCCTCTAGCTAGAGGGGGTGGTTCAATAAATAATGGTAATGAGGCTCATTTAATTGTTTTTGGATGTGCCTGCAGATGAAATCTTGGATAAATTATTTCTTGGTGGGAAGATTTCACTTGACTTTTTGTTGTTGTTCTTTTCCCTTTCTTCTTGCCCAGCTGCCAAAAAAACATGATTTCCTAAACAACAGCTAGAGCTCAGGGACTTCCTTTTTTTTTTTTTTTTTTTTTTTTTTTTTTTTTTTTTTTTTAGAAAAACAACAGCTTTACTATTTACCACCTTACAGGGTTGTTGGTTTTCTTCCCCTTGTGTGCTTCCCTGTGCAAGGAGAGATTTATTCTGTCTTAAATGCCTCCCTCTAAGAACAGCCTTTTATGAAAAATCGCCACCCTTACGAGATGCTCAGGCTCATTCTTCGCCTCCTAAATTTGTCAGGCGTAAATTCAACAAAATAAAACATGTCAACAGGAAGAGAAATTACTCACGCTCCTATGAAATAGTCCTCTTGGTAGGAAAACAGTACTTTTACTGGGTTTAAACAAAGTTCCCTCTTGACCCAGGCTGGGGTTTTGCTTTAGAATTGATGGCTAGAGATGACAGTGTGTTATTAACAAAATATTGCAGCCAAGAGAGCTGGTTTCGGCAAAAAAAAAAAATGGGTGGGGGGAGAGCTGGAAACGTGGGATGTTGGGGCTGGAGGAGGCAGAGAGAGGGAACAGGGATGGAGGGATGGATGAAAACACCCTGGGAGCCCTCAGAGAGGTTTGGCCGGATGCGGATGCGGAGAGTAACGGGATCGGCTGTGGTTATGTGAACTGATTAACAAAAACTAAATAAATCCCCCACTTAAACACACCCACGACTAAATATGCCTTTGGTTGGCAAAGCGTAGGAAACCTTCCCTCTCCGTCATGTCTCGCATGGTCAAAAATTTGTTTTCCAGTCAAACAACAGATTTTTCCCATGACTCGCTGCCTCTGGAAATATTCCTCTCCCAGAACTTTCTCCCCTCCCCCAAATCTGAGTTTTTCCCCTTCTCTTGGACATTTTTGTATCATTTATTTCCATTGCTAAAGCAAAACTTTCCGAGTCTGTAGGGAGAAAAAATGGTAGAAAATGGCCGATTCTATGACTACCAGCCCAGGGATGCCATTCCCAAAGGCTTGAAAAATCACCAGGGGGACAATCTGAGAAGTGTCCGTTCATCCCAGGAACCTCAACAGTGCCCAAGCCAAGAAGGGATTAACTCTTTGGACATAAATGCCATCTCCTCTGACTCCAACCCTGCTGTAGATCAGGACATGAAATTGGGCAGAGTCTTCTGAAAATTGGTCCTCGTGAAGACTGGGGACAGGTGGGAAGTGGGAGCGATGGGTCTGGGGGTAAACCTCTCCTCCCTGACTTGCCCTGCCTTTGGGACCCAAAGAAGAGAGAGAGACAGAGATTGTTTCAAAGGTCTCTTTACACCTTGATTTTAATCACCACTTTATTATTTTGTTTTCTCTCTTTTTTCAAATTTTGAGGGATTTGTGTGATCCATCCTTTTCAGTCCCATGCAAGGGTCTTATTTCCCTTCATGAGGTCTGTGTACAAAGCCACTCAGTCCAATGGGATCCAGGAGAGATCCAACCCCATCCCAGCGGTGGTGAGGAGTGGGGTCACCCCATGCTGTCGTCTTTCCCATCCCATCCACTTTTCCTGTTGAGCTTCGGCAGTAGTTAAAGGCCCGTCCCGATAAGTCCCAACTCGTCTTAGGGGCTCTGATTTACGTGAGCTGCGATGAGCAGTGAGGAGAAAGGCTGCAGAAATAAAAGGTAAATTCCCTCCATAATCCAGCAATTTAAACAGTTTGTTCTTCAATGCATATGTGGATCCTTCTGGTTCATGTAAGAGCCAAAAGAAGGATTTCTACTGGCTTTACTAAGCCCAGAGCCAAACCCTTGTGCACACAGACACACAAAAATGCTGGCTCGGCCGATGCTCACGACAGGGCTGGGCAAGGGGAGCTTTCACCAGAGCACCTCAGCCCTGGGGGCTGGAAGCCCCAACCACCAAGGAGTCTTCCTTTGGCCAAACGTGCTGCTGGCGTCGGGCAGCCCGGCTCCTTTGAGGAGTTTGGGGCTGGGCCAATCTACGCCCAGTTGGTTGTGGCCCACGGTTCATGTTTAGCAACACTACTTTCAGAAACAAACACCGGGGAGGGAACACATGGGCGTTTTCCCCCCAGGTCATTCAATTTTCTGGCATTAAAGGAAGTATTTTCCTTTCCTTTCCTTTCCTTTCCTTTCCTTTCCTTTCCTTGCCTTGCCTTGCCTTGCCTTGCCTTGCCTTGCCTTGCCTTGCCTTGCCTTGCCTTCTCCTCTTCTCTTTCCTCTTCCTTCTTCTCTCTTTTCTCTCTTCTCTCTTTTCTCTCTTCTGTCTTCTGTCTTCTCTCTACTCTCTTCCCTCTTCTCTCTTCTCTCTTCTTTTTCCCTTCTCCTCTCTTCTTTCTTATCCTTTCCAATCCTTTCCCTTCTTTCTTTCCCACACTCATGCCCATTAAATGACTCCCAGGTTCCTCAAGACTCCCCCAAAATATCAGCACCAAATTCCAAAGGGTTTTCTCTGGCCACAGCCCTCCTCGGTGGGAATTAGGCACCCAGTCCTCGGAGACCTCAGCAACAGGACCACGGCTAAGGCCAATACCCACCTTCAGTCCCGGCTTGGTTGGGATCTGGTGGAATTAATGCCCACAGGACTGAAAGATCTCTCCCAAACCCAAATGGGAAGGAACCCCCCAAATCACTGGAGCAGCTGTTGCCTAAAAGACATGGCCTTGTGTGTGTTCCTGCTCTCTGCATCAGAGCTGGGCTCCAGGAGCAGACCTTGCCGAGCCTTCATTGCCCTGTGATTCATGACAGCTGGTGGCTGCTCATACCAAATCTTCCCAGAAACAATCCCTGCCAGGACGAGCCTGGCTCCCCTTTCTGTTTACAAAGTTTTCTTTTGAAGTCTCCATCTGGGGAGCTAAAAATGAGACAGCAAATGGGAAAGAGAAGATGTTCCACTGGACAGTGTTGGCTTTGGGCCTCGGATGTGTGGGCATAAAGGCATTCCCGCACGTGGCTTTGGCATCTAAAAGGGTCAGGTGTGCTGCGTGTAGGGGTGTGCACCCAAAGGGCCGCCAGCCAGGACAGCTTCATTGCCCCAGGAGGTGTTGGGAGCTGAGCAGAACCTGCCTTTGTGTTCATGACACAGTCATGTCCAAGGAATCAGGATCTCACCCTTGGGATTTTGGAGCTTTAGGAAGCAAAGCGTTGCATGGCTTCCTCTCAGCAAAACACGCATTGCTGGCGTCACCGCGATGGATTAGGGCAACTAGTGTCAGCTGAGGGGATGGCAAAGGAAACTCACCCCTTCAGCTGCCCAGGCCGGTCACACACGAACCAGTTCTGCAGCGCTGCAAACATCCGATGGCACCATCCCAGTGGAGCAGAGGGCGGCCAGGATCCAGGACATGTAAACCCTCAGCTCCATGATTTCTGAGGATGCAGAAGGGATTTGGGCTGCTGCACGTTTGGCTCAGGGCATGGAATTGCAGTGGGTTGCAAATTGGGTTGAATGAACCCCAATGAATGAGGGATTTCAGTTCTCTCCTGTGAGATTGCTGCTGAAACGCTGTGTGCACGCTTGCTGTCTCCTTCCCTTTCTGGGGCCGGAGTAAATTTGATTTCTGGGGACTCAACACCTTTGGGGAGGCAAAGCCAGCTCAGTCTCCCCCCGTCATCACGCTGGGATGAAACTCGGACCAGGGAGTTTTCCATTTGCGTGCTGATGACACCACCCTTTAACTCCATGACTAAGCTCTGGGGATGAGCCATGCCAGCTCTCACCTTGTTTCTTCTTGCCAAAAAAGGTGCACTGTGCTGCAGACACCAGGGAGATGGGGATCCTTCCAAACCGTGCTATGATATTCCTTGCGTTTCATAAACCCAGACATCAGGAATGACCCGCCAACCTCTGTTTGCTCAGCGCCCTCTTTAAAAACATTTTCTGCTGAGCACATCTGCAAAATCTCCTGCCCCAGCCCCTGGTTTCGTCTCTTCCCACATCTGGGACAGGCTGAGCTCTGTTTGCGGGGGAGAAGGTGACAGAAGGGTGTATCCAAGTGAAGTTTTGGTCTCGTCATTTTGCCCCACAAATTGCAGATCCTAGGAGTGGAAATGGTGCATGTCAACAGGAGATAGCCAGACTCTGGGGGTATTCCCTCACCTCTTCACCCAAATCCAGGTTGATTCCCACATCAGCACCCTTAAGTTAGTGCATTCTCACCCCACAACGTCCTGCCTCAAGGGACAAGATTTGATGCTGTTATACCTAGAAAGATATTTGCTTTCTGGGCTGAAATCTAGGAAGCCAAGGAGAAGACCAGACAGCAGCCCCAGGCTGTGGAGAGCTTTGAGTTTCCAGCTCTACCTGCTCCATCCATCTCTGGAAAGGTTTGGGAGCCCTTAACCATCGCATCACATCTTATCTGCTGCCTGCTTGTTCCTGGCTCTACCTTTAACTTGCTGGTGACCTCAGCCACATCATTTCCTCTCCTGGTGCCCCAATTTCCCCTTATTTAAAATGGAGATAATGGCAGTGATTTCCCTGGCAAAGTACTCAAACAACTCTGTCTGAAAAGCTTTCTAGCAGCCGGTGCACACACAGGGTGCTTTTATCACTCTGACAGGTAGATGTGGGGTTGCTGGGAATAGTGTGGCTCTCACACATTTACTGAGCTGTTTTTAACCTCGTAAAAGCAAACGCCAATGAACACGGAGAGCACTCCTCACCCCAAGGCCCACTTCCACCAGAGCCAAAGGAATGTTATCCTGAAGCTACAGGTGATGAGGTGAGATGGGACCAAGCCACCTTCTTGCCTACGTTGGCTTGTTTTGAGCCTTCGTGATGGAGATTTGTCTGAGCTGGTCTTCCAGCACCAGGGATTCAATGTTCCCTGTGAGCACCAGATTTTAATGCCTCCCTTTCTGTAACAGCCAAAGCTGTATTTCATCAGCCATCCCCAGAGATTCTGCATTAGAAAAATTTATAAGCTTGGAGGACCGTACTCAGAGATGAGCTAATGGAGGCCAGGGGTGCCTCTTCTGGGAAATGCTTTGGTGGTCTGATAAAGGCTTGAAAATATACCTATTTTCTCTGCTTACATCCATTT
This sequence comes from Cygnus olor, assembly GCF_009769625.2. Taxonomy (NCBI): domain Eukaryota; kingdom Metazoa; phylum Chordata; class Aves; order Anseriformes; family Anatidae; genus Cygnus; species Cygnus olor. The sequence goes on from NC_049197.1 coordinate 1,487,463, forward strand.
ATCAAATAAAAGACACCAGCTCATCCGGTAGATTTTGGCAGTCCCTGTCAAGCCGGGCACACTGGAAGACCAGGGTGGATATGACCGGGTAGCATTAGGCATCCTGCAGAAATTGCATCTGAAATGGAAATAACTTTCCTCTGCATTAATAACTCTTTTCATCGGGGAGAAGGAGGAGGAGAGGGGGATCTGACCCCCAGCCGCATGCACTGGGGTGAGTGGTGCTGGTTGTGGGCAGGTTACATAGGGGGTGAACTGCAAAAATAGGTGCCTGGTGGCCTCTACCCAAACCTGCGTCTTTCCAGGAGGGATTTCCAGGGCAGGAGACTCATGACATGAATGCGGCCTTGCAGCTTCCCCAGGCTGGTTCGAATAGGGCCAGCTTGGCGTGGAGCCACACGATGCGTGGCCAACGAGCCTTGATGCGCATCAGTGGGTCAGGGGATGGATGTTGATTTGTGAGCCCGTGCGCTCACCTTGCAGAGCATTGATGCAAAGTTTGGGGCACTGGTATTTCTGTCTGAAACCCTTGGCCTTGATCAACTTATTTGTATTTTGGAGGGCTCTTAGTGCACACAACTGCTTCAGACACGGCCTCTGGGCATCACCTGGAGCAAGGGAGAGACCTCAAGGTGCAACGTACCATGACACAGATCCCAGTGAACATGATAAGGTTCTGGCTGCTTAGCCTGTATCCACCCCCAGGTATCCCATAATGCTTCTCATCGACCTTATGGGGCAAAATAAAACAGCCCTGGTCCTTCCTGGAGAGGCCAAGCATTGGGAGCAGGAGATGGTTCAGCTGTAAGCATCCTCCAGTGGTGGCCAAGCCTGATCCCACGTGAGATCCATCAGGAGCAGGCTGCAAGTTCCCCCATTGACTCCAGCAAGCCCCAAACTCATCCCACAAAACTAAGGATGCTTTTGGTTCCACCAGGTGGGACTCAGGCCAGCCCATTGCTGGGGCCATGCCTTCTTTCTATGTTGGAAGATGCTTCGGCTCTTCTACTCCAGCAAGCTCTTGCCAAGAGTCCCTGCCCTATGCCCCGTCACCACCTAAATCCTCATCTCCTGTCCAGAGAAGCTGCAGATGCTGAAGGTTTGCCACCCAGTATTTAAATCTGCAGCGAGCCTCAGAGGCTCACCTTGTCCCTGCACGACAGCTCTTGAAATCGCACAGAAATTCTCACAACACCATGAAAAGAAAGTTCAAAGCAGAAACCAGCAATTATTGTTCAGCAAAACAACTCAATTCGGGGAAAGCCGGGAACCGGCACGTTCACTTTCCCCCTGTCATTCCTCCACTGAACTTATTTATTTTAAAATAAATTACCAGCCATCCTGTAAAACACTTTACTGGCAGCTTTTAAAAATGGCCTCTCCCTCCAGCTCCTAATGCCACGTTATCCGGCAAAAAGCAGTGTTTCGCAGACGGCAGCCATCAGCCGCATTGATTTGTGTGGACTCAGAGATGAATGATAACGCCGGGCTGTGGGACGGGCACTGATTTATGAGTCGGGGTGGAGCTGGTGGCTCGCTCCTCACAGCCCAGGCTCTGCACGCTGGTACTGGTCCCACTGGGAGAGAGTTACTGGGAAGGGAGGATGCAGGGGATGTCTTGCTTGTGTTCACCCTCATAGGATGGCCAACGGGGTCATGGCACCCAATGGCTTCTTGCACCACCCTTTGACTTGTTGCAGGGGTGGTTGCACCAAAGACCAGTTGATGTTGGGTGAATGTTCCCCAGGATGCAGTACGTGTGGTTTTGGGGTTTCATGAATCCCGGGATGGAGGAAATGCTTTTTTCCAGTGGGTTCACACCTCATCCTTTTGAGCAGGGGTTTGTTAATGCTGAAGCAGGACCAGAAAAATGGATTTTCCATTCACCAGCATGGTCTGGGCTCTGGGTGTGGTTTCCTCTGGTCTTTGGGCAGTGGTAATGTCTCACTCTGGCAGGGAGGCTCCAAAGGTTGCACTGGTGTGGAGCTCACCCAGACCTCCCCAGGACAGAAATACCGCCCCTCGCCTTCACCCGGTTACATCAACACTGCAGGAATTTAATTACCTTGGAGACCTTTAGCTCAGTGCTGATATTAATATGGCCAACAGGTCTAAAAGGCATAGAGGTGGGAATTTATACTCCTGCTCACATGGACACACACAGAGCATGAGTGCTAATTTCTGTAGGAAAGTGGCTGAAACCCATAGGTGGGTTCAGTACAGATCTTGTGGGAGATCTGTGCCAAATGGAGGAGAAACCCAACATCTAGGAATGACAGCTCAGCACCACCTAGACTGGAAGTAACACTTAAATCCAGCTGGAGCAGACATTCGGGCATTAGGGACATGCCCAAAAAACCTTCCCTGCTCCTACAGCGCTCTGCAGCGAGAGGGAAAATAACCATGCTGTGAAGTCTGCAGGTTTATATTCCCTGGAAGAAATCATGGCCCTCTGAAGCAAGTTGCAAAACTTGGCTTCGACCAGGCAAAGATCGCAGCCACTGCCGTCCCCAGCACTGGGCGCTTGCGCAAGCCCCCGAGCAATACAATGACGTGGCAGGATTTTCCCTATAAAAATTTCGCCCTGCTCTGCAGGATTGCAGCGGGCTGGAAAATTCGGCTGGGCATGTGCAACTCTGGGTCGTGCTGGATGCAAATTACCTTGATTACAGGTTGGGTAATTATAGCCGCAGCGCTGGCAGTTGGAGGGCTGTGGGGGGAGCCCCTTTTGTTTTTTTTCCTTCGGAGGCTGCCTGTGAATTCGTCTTAAAACTTTCAACAGAGCAGGGGTGTGCGTGCGTGGGGGGACTCTGCTGGGCTGCTCAGCTAGGAGCATAAATCACTTTTAGGGAATCATAAATCCATCTCTTCCCGAGCCCTCCAGCCCGTGAATGCAATGAGGCGACGGCGGAGCTCATGCTTCACCGGCTGCATGCGGCTGTGGCAAGAAAAACACTCTCCAAACCGCTTAGAGCATAAAGAAGTCTTGACAGTGTAAAAGCCCTTCATTCAGAGTGGGCAGACACAAGAGGGTGGTAAAAGGGGCCCTGGTACCTGCAGGTATTTAGATAGGGTGGGATTGAGTGGGGCTGGGAAGGGCATTAGCACTGGAAAACTGCTTGGGTTTGGGGGAAATGAAGTCTTAGCATGGCTTTGTGCCATCTTAGTGAAAAATCGGGATGCAGACACCTTGGTGTGTGCATCCCCTCCGCTGCCAGCCCCAGGGATGAGGCATCACCCGCACGAGTTGCATGCGTGGGTCTTTGCTGGTGGGAGACACCGATTTCCCTCGGATGAGCACTTTGAACAAGTGTATTAAATGCTCAGCATCCTGCTGAGCCCTCTGCGCTCAGCATGGGTAATATATGTATTAACATGCCAGTGAGATGCAGCATTATTCTTATTAAAAATAATTTACGCAGCCCCATCACTTGACATTTATGTTTTGAAGCCGGTATAAATCTGGCGTGGCTCAGGCAGGGGGCTTTGCATGGATGGGCTGTCCCAAATGGGATGCTCCTGCCCCAGGAGCTTTGGTTTGAGCCTGGGGAGACAAGGGGCAACCCAGGGGGGTGTTTATTATGGGGGAAAAAGGGAAAATTTAGGAAGGAGTACTAGGGAAGCATGCAGGCGCTTTCTGCTGTTGTGTCTCAGCTGTTAATTTGACAGTGAATGACGGCAGGGCGGCTGTAAATCTGCCGCCTTCGGATGCAGGCGGCTTGAAGCCGTCTGCAGCGGCACGGCCCAGGGCTCGGCGCCTCCAGGTGAGGCTCGGCCCCGCGGGGTTTGGCTGGGGGTCACCCCCGATGCCGGAGCGGGTGGCCGGTGCGCGGCAGGAGGTGGCACGTCCCCATGTCCCCGGGTCCACCGCGCGCCAGCCACTCCATGAGCTCATCGCTCGGGGGATCTCTGACTCAGTAAATGACCCGTTCCGTTGGAAGAAATGAGGGGGAAAAATACTGATGGAGAGGAAAAAAAAAAAAAAAAGAAGAAATATCTAAAGGAGCTGGGAAGCTGGCTGGCTCGATTGACATCATTTCACCCGTCCTCAGCCCCTGATGCACCCTGCACCATGCTGGATGTTGTCCCACAGCCCTGATGTGAATTAGTTTTATTGTCACTTCGTGCCTCAGTTTCCCCATCTGTACACCACCCTGTTGCTTGCTCAGAGAGGTGTCAGCGGGCCTTGAAGTGAGATATAGTGGGTGAAGGGGTGTTGGCATGGGTTATTCTTGGCTGAGCAGGGAACAGACACCAAAGATTCCCCAAAGGGGTTCTCATGGTCCCACGTACCCAGAAATGCCATCCTCTGGGGCATTTTTTTCTCCTTGGGGACACCAAAGGATGCTGAGAACAAGTGGATCAGGCCCAGGTCTGGACTTTAACTGCCTGGGGCACAGCCCTGGTGGACGAGGGCCAGAGCGTGGGCACAGGCAGGGTTGTGCCAAGTGATGGAGGACGGACACACAGATGTGTTCCACCAGCCACTGTGGCCCTCTGCATCGCAGGTGGCTGGTGAGGGACCTGGTCTGGGGTCTGTAGCTCCTGGGGAAGGGCTGGGGTGCAGACAGGTGCTGCCAAAAACCTCTCCTAAAATGGAGAGCCCAGCAGGTCCCGGAGCAACTGCCAATGTGAAAACTATGGGGTGACCTACTTGCCACTGAGTTTCACTCAGTGCTAAGTAGAAAATAAATGCCTTTAACTAAATCTGCTCTGCTTTCTGTGGCCTATATACCAAACTGCCTCTTTAGCAGCGGCAGAGGCTCCTTTGCCAAAAAGTGCCGTGGCAGTGACCTGTTTCTGGTGCTGCCAATGCCTCCAGCCCATCAAGAAGGCACGAGGAACCGGAGGAGCCTGTACGCCCCAAGATGATGCATAAAGGGTCTCCTCCAGCCTCCTCCTTCCCTGTTCCTCACTATGTGACTTAATTGTTTTATTTTTCCCTTGCTGGGGATAGCCAAACAAAGGTTACCCAGATTTTCTTGGTTTCACAGGTGGAGTTTTCACCTTCAAGGACACGGCATTTGGGGGAGCTCCTTGTCCCCATAAGCCAAGGGTGGTTTGACCCCATGGCACATCCCTGGTGGCTCCGTCCTCTTCCTCGGGAGAGGCATGACAAAGTGTCGTGGAACAGTGGCAGAAATGGGGGAGCGGATCGCTTGGCTCCGCAGAAATGCCTTTAATGCCTTAATATCCCTTTTTTAGGGTACAATTATGGATCAGCTGCACCTCACTGCTGTAAATCAGCATCAAAGGCTCCCTCGCGTCAATAGGAGAACACATGTACTTACAAGACTCCGGGTGTTTGATGCTAATAAAAAAAAGATTAAACAAGAGGTCGTCATCATGCGCCAAAGCGGCGTGCGCAGCCCAGCCGGGCTGGAGGGGCTGGGATCGAGCCGCTGGGGACGCCCCCACCCCAGGGTCCCTCCCGGGAGGGCCCCGTTGGGCTGCCCCAGCCCCCAGCCCCTGCACCCCCCTGCCCTGTGCCCACACCCCATGCTGGATTTCAGGAACATTAATCACCCTCCCTAAACTGACAGTCCAGCTTCTGTAGCCGTAGCGATTATCCAAGCGTTTTAATGACACCTTGGACCCAAGGTATCAATTAGGCATGTCGGGAGAAGCACTGCCTTGAGCTGATTCAGCCCATCACGACCACAAGGCAGGGCCCTGTGCCAGGCTCTCCTCAGGATGTGATCGAGCCTCTGGGGCTGGGATGGCTCTGAACCGCCCCGGGGGGGGCCAGACAAGGACTTTGCACCTTTCATTTAGTGCCTCACATGCTGCTAACCCCATTGCTTGTGCAACAGCCCCTGCAGAGAGCGAGGAGCGTGCTTGGATTCACACAGGATTGTGTACTAGGGTGTGCAGGGATAGTAGGGAATTAGGGTTGGATAATGGTGTTTTTGGGCCAGATCAGGGTAGTTTGGGTTGTGTGGGATCTCAGGATGTCTCTAGGACAAGTTTCTGCTCAAAGCATGGTCAGCTATGAGTTCGGATCAGGCTGCTCATGGCTTGGCCCAGCCCAGTCTTGAGAGATTCCAAGGATGGAGACTAAAATAAAACAGGCAGTATTGGAGGGATATGATGGGATGGGATGGGATGGGATGGGATGGGATGGGATGGGATTTGGTGCAATGATGCGACAGGGGTCTGATGGAGTCACGGCTAGCCCCACGTGCACTGCAAACCCAGGATTTGGCCATCTCCATCTCTTTTACCCCTTCTCATCCTTGGTCCTTTTTCCCTGCCTCTGCAGAGGGGGCTGAGCGAGAAGGGTTCAGGGCCAGATGGCCATGTTTCCCATCTCTGTGTGTCCTGCTTGATTTCTGCTTCATTCCCTGGATGGGAAATTTTGGGAAAGTCCCTTGGGAAATCTTACTTGTGAGCTGTGGTTTCCACCATAGAGTCCATCCCGTGACAAAGGGCTCTGGGAGAAGTGGGGTGAAACACCCCAAATCTGGTGCAAATAATCCAGCAGCTCTGTAGGACAGACTTCATCATCCATCCATCCATCCATCCATCCATCCATCCATCCATCCATCATCCAACCATCCATCCACCTACCCATCCATCTATCCATTCATCCACCTACCCATCCACCCACCCACCCATCCACCTCTCTGCCCATCCTTTTTCTTCATATTTCTCCACCAGTTTCCCACATTATTTTATTCCAGCTTGGAATATCACCCACCTGTAATGGCTTTTAATGTCCCAAATCCTCTCCTGCTGTCTACACGTCAGTCTGCATTATTTTCTCCCTGACACATCCCTGCTCTGCAGATGTGAAACCTGCAGACACCACGGCTCCTGCAGCTGAAGATTGTTTTTTTCGCTTGTGCAACAAAAGGAGAACCAGAGTTGTTAAGCATCATTTCAGAAATGGGGAGCAGAAGGGCTCTGGGCAGACCCGAACCAGCACATCGCAGTGGTTTGAATTTGAGCTGCACCTCTCGCCTTCACAGACTAGAAGAGATGCAGAAAAAAAGTCCCACATGGAAGGCAGGAAAAGCTCCCAGAGCAAAATCTGGTCTTGAAGGGTTGGGAGGAGCTGCTGACCCTCAGGGATGACGTTCTTCATTGACAGCTGCTTTTCCAAGGAGGAGTTTTCCAAGCAGTTATTGGCATAAAAGGGACCAAACAGCTGTGGGGAAGACATGTCTGTGGGGCAGGAGTGGCAAAAGCAGCCCCAGACGGGAGACTGCGCTGCTATTGCCCTGACATTGCTTCTCCAGGTGGATTTCTTGGATCTCCTGGGTCCCTTGGGGACTCTCTGGTCATGGCATCCCATGGGGATGCAGTGCCACTGGGTGGTCATTGGGGCCTGGAGCAGTGGGGTCGGGGAGCTGAGTGTCAAAAATTGGGATGGATTTGAACAGCCATCTGTCCCACACTGGGCACGTCAGAGGCAGCCCATGCAGCTGTGGGATGGGACACACATTTCAACCCAGAAGAGAGGTGCTCGAAGGCCTTGAGATGGCTCCTGCAGATGCAGCTGCTCCTGGAATCATAGAATCATAGAATCACAGAATCATAAAATGGCTTTCGGTTGGAAGGGACCTTAAAGACCATCTAACTCCAATCCCCCTGCCCTAGGCAGGGATGCCATCCACCAGATCAGGTTGGCCAAGGCCCCATCCAGCCTGGCCTTGAACACCTCCAGGGATGGGGCATCCACAGCTTCTCTGGGCAGCCTGTTCCAGTGCCTCACCACCCTTACAGTGAAGAATTTCCTCCTAATGTCTAATCTAAATCTATCCTCTTTTAGATTATGATCATTGCACCTTGTCCTATCATTATCTACCTGAGTAAAGAGTCTTTCTCCATCCTTTTTATAAGACTCCTTTAAGTATTGAAAGGCTGCAATAAGGTCTCCCTGGAGCCTTCTCCTCTCCAGGCTGAAACATCCCCAGCTCCCCCAGCCTTTCTTCATAGGAGAGGTGCTCCAGCCTTCTGATCATCCCCAGCTGTGTCTCTCTCTTTGGGTCACCCAAGGTGCATGGACTCAGGAGACCTCACGCCTCCTCTTCCTCCCTGACCTTCTCTGCAGCCTTCTTCTGACACCAGGTGGACAAGATAAGGATTTCCATTGAGGGTGACCAAAACACGGCAGAAAACCATCACGCCTGCACAGAGGCCGAGGGCTTGGGTTGTCTGCCATGGCCAATGACTCAACGTGGTCGTGGGCTCAGGTTCTGGCATTCCTTCCTGCACACAGGGAGCATTTCCACCACAAACTGCAGCACGCCCACGGACCAGCACCCTTCCCGCTGGGAAAACCCTCCAAAAAGACACGGGAGCCTTGAAGCCGTCGTCGACATGTGGGCAAGCCGATGAGCACTTTGCGGTGACAAGGGGCCTGTCTTCGTGACTGGCCTGCCAAAAATGTGTCTCTTGAAATGCTGGCAATGACATATTTTTGGGAATTGGCTGCCTCCTACTTCCCTGGAACTAGAAATGCTCTCAAGCCAATAATCTGTCAAAGCCTAAGGGCTATAAACATGTGGTTTTGCCACCCAAGGTCTTTCTCCTTGGCTTTTGCCTTTGCTGTTCTGGGGTTGGGTGTTTTCTTTTTTTTGAAGAGCTTGTGGGAGAGGGTGAATTTAATGTGTGCAGCCTACAGTTCTCTGCGCTGCGTGGGCCTGCAGCTACATCATGTTGGGGCCAAGAACAACACAGGAGCTGGGAGGCTTCACCATGAAGCCACAAGCTTGGGGTGCAGGACACCTTGGCTCCTCTCTGCCACCTCTGTCCATAATTCATCTGTTTCTGAGCCTTTTGGGAAAAACATGGGTGTTTTCCAGGTGGGCCTTGTCCGTACTCCCAAATTTATCCCAGTAGGACACGACGAATGCATTTTGTGGTGCATGTTGGGTAGCACCCAATGCTATTGAGACCAGGTCATTCCCGAGAGGTGTTGAACTAAAAGTGACAGAAGTGCCCCATTTATTTTTATTTATTTATTTATTTATTTTTAAGGGAGGAGAAGAATGAGAGGTTTTGGTTATCAGACCTCCAAGGCTCTCCTTTGATAGCCCAGTTCTAAGCCATCTTAGATCACCTGCTCCTCATAGAGAGCTTAATGTTGGCTTTTGATTAGCATTAATATAGACACAGTCCTGTAAAGTAGCGTAACCATAGGAAAACCCACCAAAAATTCCATGGTGTAATACCTGGCATTGGTATTCATCCTGCTACATCCTCCTACTCCTCCCTTTGCAGAAAGCTTTTGCATGAAGCAGCTAGGTCTGCTCCTTCTGCTTCCTCTTCTCTAGAGTTCTTGCAAAGATTGCACAAGCAGGGCTGTGTTTCATTAAGCTTTGGATCATTCTCAGCATTTTTCTTGATTTGTCCCCCAGATCATTCTTGAAAGAGGTGCTCAAAAGTGGATGCACAGGTAGGACCTGTCTCTGATAAAAGCTGAGATATTAAAGGCTCCCGTTATAGTCAAAGGTGAAGAGACACCTGCAGAGGGTGAATCACTGGAGATTGGTACCCAAGATAGCGCAGATAAATTGTCCTCTGCGTGTGTGTGCTTCCCCATTGACTGTGTCAGGTGGAACCAGCTGAAATTCAGATGTCGCAGGGTTTCGATGAGCCATGGGGTGGCTCCAGCCACACTGAGCAAAGCGGGGTTCACTCTACCCCTTTATGCATCCCTGTAGGAAACTCGCTGCACACGTGAACATGTGCAACAGTCTGGCATTGCCCTGATGCAATGGCAGGGAGCACGGTAGTTTCCCTTTTTAATCTTTTTTTTTCTTAATCTTTTTTTTCTTAAACTTTTTTTTTTTTTAACCACAAAACATTGGTTTGATTCCAGGACATTTTTTAAATAACTTTCAGAATCAGCAGGAGGTGGGGCAGGGAAGAGATCTGTTCTGGAGCTAAGCTGGGATATACAGGCTTAATTCAGCACTCCGAGGGAATTAATTCGCCACTCTGGTGATGCAAACGGGCAGCGAAGGCGCTGAGCTGAGCGGTTGCAATCCCGATTTCTCCAGGGCACGCGGGAACGTGGGGGTGACTCAGAAAGCCGTGGTAGCTGCTGCTGGGAGAGGAGCTAGTCTGAGCCCGTCGCTGCACGTGAGAGTGGGCAAGGGAGGGCAGGCAGGGTTAGGATCAGTGTGGCAGAGGCAGGGAGAAAACTGCGTCTTCCCAGAGCGAGGGGGGAGAAATCAGCTTGGGAAACAGCAGTGCTGGTGGCACGACTGGAGGGGAGGAGGAGAGCATCCGTCACCCACCGCCATCCTCATTCTCCATGCCCAGTGTTACTGGGGCAGGGGACGGGGCTGGGGTGGGAACGGGGCTAGCCTGTGTACAGATGGGTAGGCATCTGGCTGGTTGGGTTGGGGTCCCTCCATGTTGTTACCCATGGGCCAACCCAACCCGTCCCCAGTGGGCCAAGCTGTGGGTGATCTGCACAAATCCTGCTCTGTGAGATGTCTTGGGGACCCAAGGGCACCTACGCATGTGCAATGCAGTTGGGTGCTTGGGGACTCACCTCATATAACCCTAAAGATCCATAAGGAAGATGTCCCCGTGTGACATGCTCTTGCCAGGCTTCTTGTACGGGCCATGGAGGGGACCAGATGCTCCTCAGAGCAGCACGCTGGTCTCCAGCTCAACCATGGCAAGGCACAGAAGAGCAGATTCCTTGTGGGATCCAAGCATTCACGGAGGTGGTGCATGGAATAGGTGCCCCAGCCTCCATTTCTCCAAGCTCCACCATGGTACAGGACTGGGCTTCAGCCCAAGGACATGCTCACAGACCCAGGGCATCCTGCAGTCTCTTTGTTAGTCAAGTGCTGCCCAATCTCTGCATCCCTGGCCTGGGAGCAAAAATGCTCATGAGCTGCACCTTCCCCATTGCCCCAGGTCTCAAACAGCCCCTTAAAGCAGAACAAGGTGGCAAGGAGGAGGGAGAACCCAACCAGTGGGCCATAAAGGTGAGAAGACCTCAGCTACAGGCACCTGAGAGCAGCTCCTAAGAGCAAAGAAGGGCTATGGGCTGCAACGATGTGAGCAGCAATGCCGGGGTCCCAGTGGTTGAGTTTGGGCAGCTCAGGTCTCTCATCCCTCACGTGGATGTTTCCCATCATGAAGGCTTAGAGGTTGGGACGAGGATCTGGAGGAACCAAGAGACTCCTGTCAAATCTCTGCCTGTCTTCTTGGGTAAGGCTTCATCTTGTCTATCAGCAGTCACAAAAGGATTTATCCTCAGTTGGTCCCTCCTAAAAACCTCCCCCCATACGGATTTGACCATCTTAATGGCCCAGATGGTCCTTACAAGGTGCCCAGTTGTCTCCGTCGGCTCCAAAAGGAGAAATGGACAAGTTTGCAACGTGTGGCTGGGGTTCAGCAAAAGACCTCTTGGTCCATGCTTCTCCACACCAGGTCCGACACATAACCCTCTCCCTTCAAGCCCTTTTGGGGTGGCTGTGGGATTAGGAGATGCCCCAGAGAGGTAGAGGACGGGATGGTGAAGGCCCCAACCATGACCAGCCCCGCTCGCCTTCCCCATGCGGATCATGCCATGCGGAGACGTGCACTCAAAGAGGTCAAGAGTGGAGAGGAGACGCCTTGGCGGCTCGGTTGGCGGAGGAGGCTGGGAGGAGGCGAGGGGGTGGGTTTGTTCTAGGCAAGGAGACAACCAGGCAAAAGAGTCATGAGTTCTTGGCTATGGAGGGGCCCATTCCTTGCAGAGAAAATTACTGGCAAGTGGCTGAACCATTGAGTGCTTCTCCCCAGCCCTTCCCTCGCTGAGAGCAATATGAAGGCAATTATTAGAGCTACTTCTGAAAGCAAAAGGCGGAGGGAGAAGAGGGGAAAAAAAAAAAAGGAAAAAAAAAAAAAAGGAAAAAAAAAAAAGGAACAACCTGGAGAGCTGAAAGCTGCTGCCTGGATGTGGGTTTTCAACAAGACTGCTTGGCACATCTGTTTGCCTAACCCAATGCATCACACAGGCTCCGAAAGCTATAATCAGGCAATTTCAGGGTGTGGAGCCGGGCACTAAATAAGTACTGAGATAAGTGCACGCATTGTTCACACGCCAAGAGTAAAAAGACGTGCAGACGGCGAACCCCGTGCCGGCCCGAGTGATGGGGCAAGCCCCGAAATCCAAAACCCTCCAGAGCCTTGGGGCTGGTGGGGACGGTCCCGGGGCCGGATCCGGGCGTCTGGCAGTGAAGCACCCGCGGGGAGAGGACGAGCATTGGGGAAAAAAACTGCCGACGGAGGAGAAAGCAGCCCAGCTTTGCATCTCCGCACCTCCCCACGCCAAAAAAACCCTCGGTGTAAGTGTCAATGGCGTCATCGCGGAAAGGTGGTGCTTGTCACAAATAAATCACCCCTTGCCTTTTAGCTGTGATGATAATTATATGGTGTCTTAAGTATCTGTACAAACTGTCAGGGGAAATATATGGTGAGTAAAGAAACTTGGAGCTTGCTAGCAGGGAAATGTTAAGGTGTCTCAGCTTAGCTGCTACAAAGGAACCTTGTCTGGATTTATTTGGGGGTGGGAATGATGAAAGGTTGGATTCGTGTCCTTTCTTGTCCGTCAGGAGGCATCTAATGTGGTTGTATAACCCTAATGGTTTTTTTAAAAGGAAAATTAGGGAATCAGAGGTTTGGGAACACACGTGGTCCGGGGGGAGGGAGGGCAGAGGGGTCCCCTCTGTGCACGGAGGCCAGGGCCGGATCCTGCCCGCAGGAGCCCCTGGTGGCAGGGCAGCTGGGTGCCACAGCTACCCAAAATGCAAGCCCTGGGGCTGGCAGGGATGCTGCTCCAGGCCCCAAACCCATCGGGGACATGCACGAGTGAGCAGTCATGCAGGGCTTGCCCCCAGGGGTGCAGGCATCATCACTGGGGTGAGAAATCCCCAAATTTTTGGGTCCCACACCATGCTCCGTCCATCACCCATGATGGGAGCCGGGAACGTTGAGCAGACTGCAGCTGAAATACCGACGAGGACCAACCCTGGTGCTGCAAACGGCCCCGGCCGTGCCGCATGGACAGCTCAGGCCACGCTGGGCGGCTATGGCAGGATACGGCCCCATCACTACTGCTCCTCGCTGGGCTCTGCCATGGGCGCCCATCACCGTGGTCTCTGGGTGCCTGGTAGTGGTCACGGCACTTTGAGAAGGACCCTGAGGTGGGACCTCGCTTTGCTTTTCCTCCACTCAGCCCCAACGTGGGTTGGTATTTCTGCGTGGAAATCGAATTTACCAAAAACGCTCCATCTTACCAAAAACGCTCTCCGCATTTCTTTCCCTCTCGGGGCTCCTGGTTTTGGTGGATCTGCACGCAAGCTGGGCTCGGTCACAGCTATTTCGGTTATAGGTGTGGCCGCTTACACAAACTGTAATTAACCCAACAAAACCCCCATGGGGGACACAGTTACGGTGCCGAAGTCAGGCCTGCAAATAACGTGCCCTCAGCGGACCACGGCCATCTTGGGCGCTGTCCTGGCATTTCGGGCAGGGAAACTGAGGCACGGGGGCCATGGCTTGCTCAAGGCCAGCCACGTTCCTGCTTCCTCCCTCCCCTCGCACGATATCCTACGTGCGGGCTCCGGAGCCGAGGGATGCTGCAAGCTGGCACACGCTGCAGCAGGGTAATCCCCGCCGCTACAGCTGCTGCGGTTGGGTCCAAAAAGTGTGTTTTTTTTTTTTTGATTTTTTTTTTTTCGGGTGCCCCAAAGAGGCGATCCTAAAGGGGTCGCATCCTGCTCCGGGGTCGCAGCCCACCTCCGGTGCCCCCTTCCCACAGGGAGCCCCCTGCCCCACTGCAGCATCCCGGGGGTTGCATCCTGCCCGGGTCCCCCATGGGGCTGAGTCCTCAGCCAATCACGCTCTGCCAGCTGTGTTCCTGGCCAATCCTATGCCGCCACCTCGCTCTGCTCCCAGCCAATCCTATGCTGCCACCTAGCTTTCCTTCCAGCCAATCCCATGCAACCACCCTGTCTTCCCAGCCAATCCCGTGCTGCCCCATCCCAGAGTATATAAACCCAGGTGGTCCATTTTGGGGGGAAAAATGGTGGTTTTGGGCCAGAGGGGGTGTCCCAAAACCACCCCCTACGTGAGCCGTGGGGGCCGCCTGTGCCCCACACGACCTCTCCCCTCCATCCCTGCCTGCCATGGCCCCAACACCACCAAGCTCGTTAGGGCCTGGCGCTAATTACCCTTCGGAGCCATGCAAGCCCCGGGGTCTCTCATTAACCCCTGCCCAACATCCCTACTCTGCCAACGTGTCCCACGAAGCCACAATTAACACAAGGCTCGTTTACGCGCCGAGCTCCAGGTAATGAGCTCCTCAGGCGCGAGCCGGCGTCCCATTTTTTATTCCATTTTATAATCCCCCCCCCCTTTTCTTCTCCTCCCCAGTTCCTTTGCATGTTTATTTATTGGCCTTTTATTGCAATGGATATTTGCATGGAAACTGTTTCCTGCTGTTCCCTTCCCACTCCCAGCCATCATCCTCGGGTCGGGATATTGCGGTTTCCACGGCAACGCGTTGAGATGCCACAGAGGGACCGCACTGCCTTCAGGTGGGGAGCTGGGCAGATGGAGCTGGCGAGGAACAAAGACGGGGCGAGGGGGGGAAGACCCCCTCCACATCCCCCTTTTTGTGGGATCGTGGTGGTCCAGGGTGGAGGAGAAGGGAGTGGGAAGCAACATCAGGATGAGTTGTGGGGCTGAAGGTGTCCAAAGGGGCTCAGCTCCCCCTGGGAGGGCTGGGGTTGATGGTGAGCAACCCATTTGGGGGATTTTTTTATAGGAACGGCATCATTCCCACGTCTCAGGTCCTACCGTCCGTGCCCTAATGAGCTCCTTGGCTTTGCTGCCTTGGTGTTACCCTCCATGAGCTGCAGGCTTGGACCCTGCACATCCCGTTACCCTATAGCACCTCCTGTGCCATAATGTGTTTGCACCCAAAACAAACTCTATGGGGAATGATGCATGTGATAGTTTTCCACCCACATCCCATTTCACCCAGACGGGTTCATGCATCTTTAGGAAAAACCCTTCGTATCTCCATCTGAGGGCTCCAGGAGGTGTAACACCACTTCTCCATAGGCAGCTTGCTTGGATCGTCCCCCCAGCCCTGTAAAACCCCATTTTCCTCCAGATTTGCTCCATTTCTCACTGAGGCCACCAGCTAGTGCTGTGCTTCCCCTCCCTGGCTGCAGGTGGGGATGTCTGGAAATGGTTAATCCTGAGAACGTGGCCGGGGTTTCTGGTGAGGTGGGAAGGGGATGGGGTCGGTTGATAGAACCCGAGCAGCTGGAGTGTTGCACCTCGACGTGGCCTCCTCGGTGGAGGCCGGGCTCCCCTGTGTCCTCCCTGGCCAGCCTGGTGGCTACAGCATCGCCAGGTGTTCAGTGTCCTTGTGGGACCCTTGGTGTGGTGCCACCGGGTCAGTTTGTCCCTCTGATGTGGGAGAGGATGAGATGCAAAGAGTCTTGGCCAGGTCTGCTTGCTTGGCTTCCCTTGACACCTCAAAGAGGTGCACCTCTTGTGTCCCAAAACCTCGATGTGCTGATTTCAAGGTGACACCGTCAAGTTCCCATCTCCCTTTTCAGCATAAAAATTGCCCTGTAAAGGGCAGGATGGGTTGCATCAGATAGAGACCCTAAACCTCATTTTTCCCAAATTTCATGCACTTAGAGAGAGCAGAGGAGACCCCAAGGGCTCCTTGCCCCCTAGCAGGGGTGCAGCATGAACAGAAGGCTGGCGGCTCCGCAAGGCAGGACACTTTAGGATATCTCCAGTCACCGGATGGGTTAGCAATGGTGAAATCCAAACCAGGCATGAGCAAACTCTCCCTCCAGACCTTCCCCAAGCGGGTGCCGAAGCTGGCAGAGAACCCCGGGTGATTGCAGGTGTCGCTCCAGCACCACGAGCCCGTGCACTGGCTGTGTCTCAGCTCATTTTCAGATCACATTTTGAGCAAAACTTCGTCTTTCCCTTTGCCAGGACCAGCCCTTGGTACCTCTGTGCCGTCCTTTGTTGTGTTTTTATTTTTATTCCTTCACCAGTCTATAAAATGGCAGTAATAGGTGCTGCAAATCAAGGGCGTCTGGATGCTGAGTGTGCCGCCGCTCGCCGATGGGCTCTTTGTGACCCCGGTACAGCAATGCTGATTTTTATTTATTTATTTTTCACGGGAAAGAGCTTGAAAAAGAAATTTCTGTGGAAAACTGCACCATGACTTCCTGCAACAAAGGATGGAGCTATTACTGAAAAAAAAAAAAACACAACAAAACACCAAAGACAACAACAAAAAAACCCACAACACATAAAACCACCAAAAACCTGCTGACTGCAACCAGGATACATCTTTGCAGTATATTACTGCTTATTGGAATATTCCCTGCATCCACTTTACCATATGTTTGTCCTCCCTCGTTTTCAGTTGTGCTGCTTTGTTAAATTACATGTTTCAAACCAACTAAAGGAGGAACGAGGAGGGGGAGAGGCTGGAAACACACCGGGGGCTTTTCCTTTTCTCAAAACCCTCTTGAAAAATGAGGCACAGCGCTATGCAGGCGGCCAGATCCGACTCGAGTTTCCTTTCCAATTAGGTTTCGAAGGGAAAAGACCCGAGCGCGGCGCATGCATCTTCCATTTTTGATTCCCCGTGTAAGTCACAGTGGAACAATCGGCTGCTCTGTTCATGCTACTCTCTATTCATACGGTAATTAGGAAGCTAGGAATGACAGCCCGTTTAATGACGGCTGTAATATGTACCTGCATCTCGCACAACAGCTGGTGCACTGGAGAAAATGCAGCCATGTTTCTTTGAGATGGGCTAATAGGAAAATCTTGAGCTAACAAGGAAATAAATCTCCCCAAGGCTAAACTTCGCAGAAAATGGTTTCGTGTGCAGAGAAAGGAATTTTAAACGAGTTGGGCCAAATCCGTCCCGGCTGGAGCTGAAGCAGTGATGCTGCGGATGCCTTCAGCCTGCTGCGGGGCTCAGGACCTGCACCCCATCGGTGGTGGCTGTTTCTGCGGGTGTAAATCAGGGCCGACGTGTCCCGAGCTGTGGGGTTTGCACCAGGCTGTAAAAGGGGTCCTGTGCCAGGGGCAGGTGATGAACCCCCCTGTTTATTGCAGGGGATGAAGCATCAGAGGGGCTGAAGGTGCCGATGGCACGTTTTGTTGGCTCTGGGCTCCGGTTTTCCAGGATCCTGGAGGCAAAGGAGCCATGGATGGGGTGAAGGCTGGAAAAGAGACCTTCTTGTGGCCCCAAGTCACATGGGAACCATTTGGAGGAAGAGCTGCAGGAAAATCAGTGCGATCGCTGGGTCACCGTGCTCACTGTCTTCATGTGCTTCAAATCTAATTTCCAATGGGATGTGATCTCCTGGGGGCATCTTCCCAAGGAGCAGCCACCTGCCCAGTGTCTCCTTTCCCTTCCAGATCCCTCCAGCACCAAAGGTCTTCCGCGTTGTTCCAATTGACCCACCAGACCCGGTTGCCCTCATCTTTTCCTTGTTTCTCCTTGGGTGCTGGCAGCGGGAAGAAAGAAGAGAAGAAGCTGAAGTGTCCCAGCATCCAGCAATCACCACAAAGCCCTTTTCACCCCATTTGGTCTCGAGACCAGGGCAGGTTGCACCACGCATGAAGACATCCCCGTGCAGAGCATCCCCTCCAAGGCAGAGCACCCCAAACGGCACCCATCAGCCAGACCTTTAGGTGACCAACTCCGGAGCAAGCTGAGCCTGCAAAAGCCACTTGTCCACCGCGTGGTCCGCAGCCAGGGCTGGGGGCAGGATGAGACCCGCTCTGCCATGAATTACAGCTGAGGATGTGCGGTGCCTCTCGCCGGTGATTTGCAGCGCGGCCCGGCCCCTCTCGCTGCGTGCCTCCTCCAAATGGATCCGTCTGAACCGGCTCAAGTTCTCCCCAGCACTAATTGATTTCTGCTTCCCGCCGGCTCCCTTCCAGCCCCCCGCCAGCCCCCAGCCCTCGGGAACCCGCAGACAAAGCCCCAGGCTCTCAGTTTCCTGTAGTCAACCTCCAACCATCTGATCAAGTGTCTAAAAATCTGCGGATTCCTCACTTTTTTTTTTTTTCCCTTCCCCTTTCTCAGGCATCCCCGGGGAAGTTCCCAGACCCCGTTCCTCATTGCTTCCAGCCATCTGCTCTGACCCACGGCGAGAAAAGTCGCCCTTCCTCCCCAGCTCCCCTTCAAGACCACGCTAATCCAGCCCGCTTGGGTCGCACATGGCTTTTGCAAGGGACGTGGGAAACGGCTCCTCGGCAGGAGAAGACCTCAAAGGCAAGAGGAGAAAGCGGAGAGCTTTCCCATCGGCAGAATGCAGCATCTCGGGGGGGCAGCCCCCAGCCATTATCAGCCTGTAAAGAGGAATCCTGCAAACAACCCCTCGGTGCCCTTCCTCGCCGTCCCTCCTCGGGCTGTAATTTCAGTGCTCCGAGGGGGTGCACGGCCCTTCCCGGAACCGCCGGCGCTCCGCACGCTGTGAATAATATCCCGCTTTTTCCATCTGGGGCGAGATTTACGAGCCGGCAGCTCCGTTCAGATCTAGGTCTGATTTCGACGGTCGATGCTGGAATGTGATATTTTCCTAAATGTCCCTGTAGTGCCATGAAATCCAGTTATAAAGAAAACAAGGACATGTTTTAACAATAAAACCAATGTGCATGATCTAATTAAATGGCATAATAAAATTAGGAAATAAATGCACAAAGCATGAAAACCTGTTCCTTGAAAAGTGAATCAAATTGGCTACTAAAATGAGCGTTTATTCCTCGTGAAGGAAGCCCGGGGATCCTGCCTTCCTCCTCCGGGAAGGGCTCCACGAGCTGACTCCGGGTTTTGGGAAGGTTTGGCCACTGAGGGTTGTTTTTCTCTGAGAGCCGGCCTGAGCCGGAGGCAGCCAGGAGGGGGAAAAGGAAAGAAATGTTTGCTAACGGATGCATTTCCCTGCTGGAAAACCCATCCCCTGCACAAGGTTAATAAATACTTCGCAAAGGAGCCCAAAGTGCCAAATCAGATGGAGGTTGGGGTTTGCTGGTGGGGTTAATAGAAGCAAGGCAGAGAGCAAAGCCAGTCGGGAGATATTGTCTGCCCTGCAGAGCTGCTGTTGGCACAAAAAAAGGAGCAAATTTGCAGACAGATCGGTTACCCAATGCCCTTAAGCTCCTCTGAAGTGCTAACAATATTAATCTCTTCTTATTCACGAGCTTCCCCATGTCCGCCAACAGCAGCTTTACGAGGTGGATCAGGGGAAACTGAGGCAGGGAGTGCAGAGCCCTACGAAGAGCATGGAAGATTCTTTTTTTTTTTTTTTTTTTTTTTTTTTTCTTTTTGAAAAACTTTGCAAACGGAGCCTGGAGTTTGCAAACGACAGCGCTGCAAAGCAGCGAGCTCCAAAGTCTGCAATTAGCCACGTGATGTCACGTGGTCTGGGGGGGTGGGCACAAACAGGCAAATGGTTTTGGGGGTGCTGAGCCCAGTCGGGGGTGCCCACCTCTTCCCCCCACTCTTCTGGTGATGCCTCGTGACACCGGCAGAAAATTCCCTTTTCCTCTTCTGCTTGGCACCGCCGTCAATCCTTCATCGGGGCCATCCATCAATTAGCTTGGCGCGCTCTCCCTCGCAACTGTCTGTGTCATCTTGCATACCCCCATGGTGTTAAATAATTAAACCGTAGCACATTGTAAAAGAGAAAAAATAGCGATCTGTCTTACAGCTGCGGAATAAAATCATTTGGCACCGATGCCGAGATCAGATATCTTTCTGGCAGGCGACGGTGCCTGCGTTTCTGAGCCAAAGCTGTGCACGGGTTGGGGATGGCGGGATTTCGGCTGACCCCGATGCCAGATTTTGTGATTTTGCCTCCCCCGTCAGAAGGAAAAGCTCCCCAGGTCTGCCTCGGAGGCGGTGGGCTGGCCAGACAAGGAAAAACCCGATTCGAAAATAATTATTGCCCAACATCAGGCGGTATTGTGAACTCGTAACTCAGCGTGGGAACGCGGAGCGGTTTGGGTTATTGCTTTAATCAGCATTGCGGGGCGTCGATAAGGACGCGGGGTCTTATTTATTGCAGAGGTGCCGTGCTGGATCCTGTGAACCTCCCAGCAAGGATAGACTCACGTCCCTCTGAGCACCTCTGAGCCTGCGGGAGATGCGCGACCACATCCAAACGTCATCAGGGCTGGAGCAAAGGGACACAAAATGGGTAAAAATCCCCGAACTTTGGGGTTTTTGGTTTTGCCTGGCAGTTTTACATGCTAAAGAAACTTTCTGATTTATTCTTGGCCCCCATTTTTCACGCTTAAGGGCATGACACACATTATCATTCACCACCTTCGTTTACATGTAGCAAACATAGGTCAATTTATTTCTAAATCCCCTTTTTTATGGCTCTATTGAACTATTTGCCACATTATTTATACGTTAATGCGATGAATCCCTCTGGATATCACACTGTCTAATAAATAACGCGACAAATCATTAAGCAGGGTGATAAAATCAAGCCATTTAAAAATACATCAACCTGTGTTGCTTTCGTGTAAAATAAGCTCCAGGGGCCCATCAGAGAGAGAGGAGGAAGGAGACACACACACACACACAGACATGCGCACACGCACGAAAAAGGTAAAACACCTCCTTTTATCGAATGGCCTGGAAAATGAAGAGCTGCTTGTTTGGGGCTTGGTGCTTTTTTTGTTTGTTTCTTTGCTTTTTTTGAGGCTGGAAGAGGAAATCTGGGCTGCAAAGGGGAATTTGGGGACGATTTGGGAAGGAGGAGTGGGCGGGCAGACTCGAGGCACTTTGCGGGACCCGAATTGTGCAAAACTCACCCCAAAACCCCGACGGCGGCCGGCGCCTCCCCAGCCGCTCACGCTTGTTGGGCGGGCACGCCCGACCTGCCGCAGCACGCCGAGGCGTCGGCGCCACAGGCCCCGGGGCGAGGAGCGGAGCCGAGCAGGGCCGAGGACCCGCAGCGCCCGCGCGGGACTTTCCCCGGCCGCGGGGTTCCAGTCCTGGAGCGTGTAGGGGGGGCATGGAGGGAGAGGCGGCGTCACGCTCGCTGCCTTCTCGAGAGGCTGCAAGGTGGATTGGGTAGGGGTGGTTTTGCTGCCGCATCCTTGATAGCACCCAAAATCCACCCGAGGATGAGGGAGGTGACCAGGGCCAGCAGGAGGGCACCATCAGAGGAGCAGCAGCATCCCTCCTTCCCCTCCCCTTGCCTTTGTCACCCACCTCTTGATGGCGCCACAGAGGGGTTTGCAGGCTTCAAGGCTTCATCCTCCCCATCCAACAGATCCACTGGCTCCATTTGGATCCCCAATTGACTCCATTTGGATCCTAAATCATCTCCCTCTGGATCCCAAATCCTCTCTTTTTGGATCCCAAATTGGTTTTATTTGGTTCCCAAATCAGTTCCCTTTGGATCCCAAATCAGCTCCCTTTGAATCCCAAATCAGCTCCCTTTGGATCCCCAAGCCATCTCACCCAAGCCAAGCATGAAAACCCGCATAACTCGCCTGCTCGCTGCTCCAGAGCCATCACTTGCCTCTGGCACTTACAAATGATGTAATCCACTTTATTTGTGTGACAACAAAACGGTTATTATAGTAATAAGTATAATTAGCACAAGACAATTACCATAATAATACATTTCCCTTGTTCCAGAGGTACTTTTAAAAAACAGGTTTATTTAAGATTTTGAAGAAATAAATAAAAATTGCTCAGCGAGGTGCAGCAATAAAGTATTTTGTTGTGCTGATGCATGGGGAACAAAAAAGCACCTTCTGCCGGAGGCAAGCGTGCCTTGGAGGTCGTCGGGTTCCTCTTTGCCCAGACCTCAGAAAATCTTCTTCCATCCCAAAGATCTTCTCCAGGGAGGCGATGCAAATGGGAAATGTGTGGGGAGTGCTGGAAGGGGCACGGCAGCTTCATCTCCATGTGGGTGGGAGATGCCCCAGGACCCACCACGTGCAGGTGTGGGACCTCCAAATGATGCTGGTTTGGTGGCCACCAAATTGGACATTCCCTGAAAACCCATTCAGGCCTCGATTTGTTGCTTTGGAAGATGGAGCCACAAGGGATGGAGCTGGAGGAGTCACCAGCCGCAGGCAGGACTGTCAGCGGGATGATGACATCAGTTAAAAACCAGCTTTTTTGTCGTTAAATCACACCCTTCGCATCCCCCCTCGGAGCAGGGAAGCTTGGGTCTGGAGGTGCTTTGAGGCTGGGAGTTGAGCATCACGCGAAATGCTCATCCACTCCGCCAGGGTCTTCAGGCAACATTTAAACCCACAGAGGTTAAAAATAGTCCCAAGGTGTCTAGGAACATAGGGGATGCATTGCCATCCAGCTTCAGCAGGGGCAAGAATGTCGCTTGCCTTTGTTGGACCTCGTGTCCCCACACTGAACTGAACAGGAGATGGAGAAGTTGTCAGAGTGGCTTGGTCCCCTGCTAACCCATCCCCAAATCCTCCCGTGTTCAGTTACCCTTACCATAGCGCTTTTTCCCACTGTGGATTCTCCAGGGGCTTGTAGTGTTTTGCTTCAGCTGCGGATTTTCTGTTGGTAGGAGAGGTCATGTCCATGGAGATGGGACATTTTCTCACCCCAAATAAATGGCAAAAAAAGCACCCAGCAGTGCGGTGGGTGCAGCAGAGCTGGGTGACAAGGATGACAGCCAGCAAGCCTCTTGCCACTGTCCCTCCCCGGTGCTGCGTGGCCACATGAGCAGCATCTGCCCATCCACTGAGCTCAAAAAATGGCTCAAAACCAGTCCTGATCCCAGCCAGCTTCCCAGTTTCACTGCTCCTGCCTTTTGCCCTTGGGTCAGTCAATATTCCATTGCAGGACTCCTCTTCCAGAGCATCAGTCCATCGTCTGGGGCAGGATTTGGGGACTTGGGGTGGAGGCAGCTGTGTTGGAGATGCCTGGTTTCAACTTGCTGCCGTCCCTAGGGCTGAATTACCTTTTTGTCCATCTCCTGGCCAAAAAGGACCAGGTTTCCACAAGCAGTAGCCACCAGTCAATAAAACCAACACTTTTCTTTGTCCGCTGAATTCCTCAAGCTGCTGGCGTTTCTGAATTTATCCCCTCTGCTTGCCTCAGGGGTGGGATCTGCAGGATGTCACCTCTTGCTCCTCTCCTTTCCATGAACTCCGACGTGGGGACATTTTCTCCTCCTGCCTTTGAAGCCCTTGTTGTCACCCATCTGCCCCCTCTCTGACCATGCAGGCAGCCCTGAGCATAAGCACAAGCCTAGCCTTGGTATTTTTAAAAGATGCTTTGAAAATTCACTTTAGGACTATTATTCCTGCAGCCTTATTATTTTCAGATGCAAAGAGTGCGCCGTTTGGCAGCCGGCAGCCGGAGTTAATACAATGCAAATGCGGCGGATCCACCGCAGCTGAACTCCTTACGTCCTGGAGTGCGGCTGCGCCCTTGATTTCTCAACAACGGGTCTTTGGAAAGACACCAGAACATCTTCTGCAAAGGATTTGCTCCTCTCAAGTCTGGTTCATCCGAAAGTTTATTAGTGGAGAGGGGGGTAATGAAAATAACGTGAGCTGGCATCATAAACACGCACACTCAGCCGAAGGAGCCGAACGCAGTTTGGAACAAGCCGTGTAAGCACCACAGTATCGTATTCCTTCCATCCTCCCAGCCCGCCAAATGCCAATAATTAGCCGTAAATAATACCTAGGCTCCTCACAGCAGGTTAATCCACTATAAACATGAACCAAGCTGGAGAAATAACTCCGGGATGGAAAACAGCCTGGTAGCCAAGTGAGAAGTTTTGTGCAGACGGAGCCGCTGCCAGATTTGGAGTCGCTGGATCCGAGCAGCTCCTTGGCTCGACCCGTGGCTGCTTGGCCACCAAGAGCATCCCTGCCTCGACGGGAGGTCGGGGCTGCTTCGAGGCTGTGGTCCTTCCCCAAAATCCCAGCTGGATGCTGGAGTGTTTGTCTGCGCCCGTGATGTCCATGTTGGTGGGGATTGGGGAGCCCAAGCTCCCTCCAGATGGGCCAAATCTTGAACCATCCGTGGGGTTTCACCTGCTGTCAGCCCCACTTGCAGCCTGTGATCAATCTCAGGAGGTATCGAGGTGTTCATTTCATCTACAGCCCCCCCAAATTATCCATCAGCGGGGAAGGGAGAGGTGACCCAGACAAAATTCACCTTTCCTCCTGGCTCCATGGTGAGCTCCCAGTGATGATGATGATGATGATGATGATGATGCCCAGCAGATGGATCATGGCCAGGGGTGGCTGGGAGGTGCCACTGAGGTGCTGGGATGGAAATGTGCCCGTTCCCCAGCCCGGCCCCTCGCCTCCCACCGCCTGGGCGGGCTGGGACCATGTCACCCAGGGGGCCAGGTCACGCTCCACTCCCCTCTGCAGGAGCTGCCAAAGCTTGGGCTAAATACAGGACTGTTAAGTCAGGCAAATTCCCATCCAGGACCTCTCAGCTGCTATTTATAAAAGCTGCTGCTTTCATTCGAGCCGAGCGGGAGAGCGAGGAGGGCTTACACAAGCTGGGAGAGGCGAAGCGGAGCAGCGTGTCTGGTTTGAAGACAGCGCTGTGTCCGTAACACTGTGCAGATGTTTAACCAAAGCAATTTAGTCACCAGTCGCTTTCATTTTCCTAATGTGTTTTTTTTATATATATATATGTAATTTTTTCTCCCATATGCTTGAAACATTCCCCCCCCCCCCCTTTTCTTTCTAAGCTGCAACCCTGCCATGCTCTCATCCTCCTCGCAGGGACAACCCCAGCCCTCACTGGGGAACCCCCCCCTCCATTTGCCAAAACTGGTCTGCAGGGTGGGAAGGAGCAAGGACCCCAGACCCCATC
This sequence comes from Cygnus olor, assembly GCF_009769625.2. NCBI lineage: Eukaryota > Metazoa > Chordata > Aves > Anseriformes > Anatidae > Cygnus > Cygnus olor. The sequence continues at coordinate 1,512,328 of NC_049197.1, forward strand.
TCTTATCAGTGCCTCAGGAACATGAACCCTCCCCAAGATCCCTTGTAGCCATTTTTCTCCACCCCAGTCCTTCCAGTATGGGTGGGAGCCCCAGACTGGACAGACTGGGAGAGGCATTTGGGAGCCAGTGATCAGCTTTGATTTTTTAAGAGAAAAAGCCAGGTTCTGTCGTCCTCGGGGGCTGCTCGGATGGCTTAATCCAAAACAAAGACAGAAATCCATAGCAAAAAGCCCCTGAGAAGGGGATTGAGAGCGGAAACACGCTGTCAGTGGCCCCATCACTTGGAGCAAGTGGTTCCCCATGGCCAGTGGAGGGATGTGGGGCTGGAGATGGGGACAGGAGAGTCACTGCTTTGCATGGGACCAGGTGAAGCTGCCCCCAAGCGAAACCACCACTTGTAGGGGTGGGAAGGGTCTGGGGCCACCCCTTTCCGAAAAAATAAACGGGTGTCAGCCCACTGTGAGCAGGGCAAGAAGGCAAAGAAAGGGCAGCTTCTGTCCCGGCATAATTCCTCCTTGTCACTCACTGCGAGGAGCCGCATTCCAGCGTCACCAGCCCAGGCCAACTTTCCAAAAATATCACTTTCAGGAGGAGTTATGGTTTTCAGCTTCCTCTCTTGGGGGCAAATTTTTTCCCTACCCCCTTCGCTCTGTAGCAGCATCCCTCCCCACCAGCCCAAACACAACCCGTGATGTTCTGCCCCAGATATCACCGTCTGCAGCCAAGAAACAGCCATGTGTGGCCCCTTTCCAGCTCCCATGAATGGGATGTTTGGAAACCAGTTCCAAATTTTTTTTTTTTAAGGGATTCTCAAAGAACAGAAGGGAGGCAGGAGGCTGCATTTTTTTTTTTTAAGAGACACCTCCGACATCATTGATTTTAAACATAAGGGAAAAGGTGAAGGGGAGTAAATGGCTATTTATGCAATTGTTCTCTGAATGTGTCTGTGTCACCTAATAGCTTTGAACCTGGAGGCCAATACCAACTGGATTTGACAGTGATGCTCAGATCTGCCAAATTTCATGGAAACCAGCAGAGGAGAGAAGAAAGTGCCTGAAAGGAGGACCCTCAACCCTTTGTAGACATCAGAGAACCCGCAAAGCCATCCATTCTCCACGGCCACTCACCATGAACCCAACGAACCACATCTGCCCTTCGGGGACCTCATTCTACCCAGGGTGCATTTTTCTCATGGCTGAGTTTCAGAGAGAATCCCCTTGCCCAATCTCCTCCAGATTAGCCCCAAATCGCAGCTCTCTTGCATAAACCGCATACCTCGAGGATGACACCACCGCCAATTAGGGATCATGTGTTCTCAATTAAGCATGTTGGTATTGTTGCGAAATAAAATAAAACTAAAATATCAAGTGGAGCCCATTATATCGGCTAATTGGCTGACGGCATGGAGAGGGTGTTAAAATGGGTCTTTTAACTGTGCGTTAATCTCCCCGAAGACAAACTGTTTGTTTTCACATTTTTATGACTCTTCCTCCCACACACATTGTATATTTTGACCCAGATGATGGACAGAGTTATGGGAGAGAACTGTAAAAAGTAATTACAAATTATGAAAAACATATATAGCCTTTTCAGCCTGGTGGATGAGGCAGTGTGGCCGGTGTCTTGCAAAGATTTAATGCTCCTGGGCTTTATTATCTCTATCTAACCATCCATCCTTATAAAGCGATCACGGTACAGTATGCTACTGTAATAGCCCCAAACAACCCAGCCTGCAGCAGCGATAAGGCAGCCTGTGCCCGGCCAGCGCTCTAGCGTCGTTTTATCATCCAAGCCACGCGAGACGGCTGGTCCTCCAAGGTCGGGGCATTTGGGGTGAGACCAGAGCCCCATCAATCCCCCTGACATTAACGAGGGGCCGAGGGTGCGGAGACGGGCTCTGTGCCGAGCCGTGGTCCCACCCTGGATGGACGCGACCCTGTGGGGTCCCCAGGCCACCAGGAGCCAGCCTGGCTGCTGAAACCGCAGTTGTGGCTTGTGGCCACCAAGCTGAGTTGATGCCACAGTTGAGTAGGTGCCAGGAAGAGCAGCTGTTGTAGTCCAAAGTCCACCAGAGGTGCACGGTGCAACACGCACATGTGGTGACCCCGAGCCGTGGTGTGTCTTAGGCCCACCACGCGTGCACTATGCCAAGAGCTACGTACGTCTTTGGTGGCGGTTGGGGTGCACCAGAGCCATCCAGAAATGACAGCTCAACCTCCAGAGCCTGCTCGGGCCACACTTATGGGAAAAATTATTAAAAAAAAAAAAAAAAGGCAGATGGGGAAACCCATTGGCAGGGTAGCTCAGGGTGGGAAGCGCTCAGCAGCGGTCAGGACGAAGCTGCTGACTTGCACCCGCTCCCCCTGCGGTCGGCTGCTGCCGGAGAGCCAGTGAGGCCGGATGCTGGCAAGGAGCTGTGAACGAAATGAAAAACATCAGGTTGGAGAGGCTCCAGCTCCTCGACAAGGCGACTACTCACACACCGCCGTGCCAGATGAGCCCCGGCCAAGAGGCGAGGGCCAGCTCCCCGCGGGGACACCGCTCCATGCCGGCCCCAGCCGCAGCTGTGGGTGGGAAGGGGGGGCTGTGAAAACACCTCTGAGCTCAGGATTTTATGATTTGCTTCCAAAAAATTGAGGTCCTCCAGTAGGAGGTCTGATGATGGGCAGCAGGGCACCACAAGGTGCAGGTGACTTGAAAAGTCTCCCAAAATGCTGGGAGTCTCGGCCAATTCAAGGTCAATGGTGAGGTCTGCTCTGGACTGGAGACACGAATACATTGTCCAAGGCCAAGATGGATTGGCCGGGTCTCACCTCATTGATTCTCAACTCTGTTGTCTAGGCCAAGAGCATCCTCTAGCTCATCCCACTGTGATGATGTTGAAGTCAGGCCAGAGGAATCACCATGAAGGTCCTCGTGCTCTCAGTTGGCCCCAGCCCAACCCCTGATGCTTGCACGGGGAGGGTAGAAGCCGTGGGACAGGTGGACAAGCTCCATCTTTGGCATCTCCATCCCCGAGGTCTTCAAGTCTTGGCCATCTCCAACAGTCCAAGGTTGGCTGAGATTTCTCCAGGCTCCCTTTCAACACTGCTGGTGCCTGCAATCTCAGCTGAGTCTGATCCCATTTTGATACCCCAAAGAGGCTCCACAAGAGCCCACATTGGTCCCCCAGGTGGCATGGAGGCACTAGAAGTCCCTTTACACCTCCTGCTATGCCATGTTGGCTCTCAAACCCAACCACAGTGAGGTGAGACCATCCATGGTCTCTTCTCAGTACTCAGAAATGCTCTGGAAAATCTGAACTCACCATCTCTCCTCCAGATTGCACCCATTTAATTCACCGTGTGATTTTGCTATTGATTTACAACACCCAGGCCCTGGATCTGGGTATTTTCAATTTGATTCAAACCTGTTTTCTATTGATTTAGCTTAAGTCGGTAGACGATCACTTTATGTTAGGCAGCCATAAGGTGCTTTTAAATCAACCCATCTGGACAATGCAGCACTGGCACTGGCAGCTTAATAGGGAGGTATTCCCGTAAAGTGCTGGTTGTCTGGAAGCCAGCGTCTACACCATTGCTGGGGCTGGAAGCAAATGTAATAGTGTTTTTTGTTGTTGTTGTTGTTGTTTGATTTGGTTTTTAATTTGAGGCAAAAGTGGGGTTTGGAGGCAGAGTTTTGCAGGGAGTTCTGGCGGCCTTTTGAATTTAAGGGAGTGAAACTCAGGTCCAGTTGAAGCTCTGTTGTTTTGGGATGGGTTGGATGCAGTCACACCACCACGGTCATTCCTGGGCAGAGAGCTCTCCCTGCCACATCAGCCTGCATTTGGAGGGATGTCCCCACTGGTAAACTGCAACATCCAAATCCACAGGGCCAGGAGGGCAACTGAGGCACGAGAGCCCACATCCACCTGCATCGCGGCCAGCTGCAATCTTTTGCAAGATGCCACCAAAGGTCTCCAGGAGGAATGGTTTACACCACCGTCCATGAGCACGCATAGGAGGCTGTGGTGGCCCGGGTCACCGACTCCCCTCCTGCAACGTCCCCGTGGCTGGAAAAACCTCACGAAATTGTCTTCATTGTGCAGGCTTTATTGCACTATAAAAAGGTGTGGACCTTCCAGTCCAGCCTGGCGAAGGAGGGAGAAAAAGATAAATAACACACCGCCATAAATCACACCGAGATTAATGGAGAGAGCTGAAGATAAAGCAAATAAGGGCACGTGCAGGAGCAGCTGTGCCGTGGCAGAGCCGCTGTGTCCTTCAGAGAAGGGTGCAGGAGACTGATGGCGATGGGATGGTGCTGGCGATGGGATGGTGCTGGTGATGGGATGGTGCTGGTGATGGGATGTCATTAGTGATGGGATGTCGTTGGCGATGGGATGTCGTTGGCAATGGCATGCCATTGGTGTTGGGATGCCATTGGTGATGGGTTACTGTTGATGATGGGATTCTGTTCGTGATGGGACGCAGCTGGTGATGGGATGCCTTCAGCGATGCGATGGCAATGGGTGATCACTGACTTCTCCATGCCTCAGTTTCCCTTCCCAGCCTCCATCTGTATTGGATGTTCCTGGAGTTCTCCCTTCTTCTCCAAGGCTGCATCCTCCCCACCATTGCACCAGCCCTGTCATTCCCATCCTAAAGCTGAGGACTGGATCCAAGCACCCAGCTCCATCACCGTGCATCCTTCAGTCACCACCCAGATCTCGAATACCCTTTGGCTCCTTCAAAGTGCTGGATCCAGCTCCAGGAGCAAATCTTTGGTATGCTGGATGCTCTGACCACTGAGCTGCGCTCCCACATGCGCTGAAAGATTTATCCCTGGGTAGTTGGCTGAGTTTCTAATGAGAGCCAAGACGGATGCTCCACTCACCAGTTAATAGGCTGGGTCTTGGATTAGTCACACTAACTGGCATCAATGCACTGATTTTCTTTTTATTGCACATTATAACTCATGCCTGGGGAGGCGAGATAGGAGTCTCGCGGCACTGGGAAGATACGGCTGCAGCCGCTTGTTCAAAGCTCCGCACTGAGGACCTGCCACTTCTGGCTGCTGCAAGCAGGTGGTGGGGAGCCAGGAGGGGTCAGCGTCCCGATTTGGGGACCCTCATGGTCTGCAGGAGATGGGGAGAAGAAGGAGGGGGGCTTAACAGGGATGCTGGGTTGGGGTCTGTGTTCCAGGGTCCTCTTCTGTGTGTTCGGTGCCTTCGATGTCTTCTTCGCCACCCCAGGAGGAAGGATGGGTGCTGCACAGCTGACAGAGCCCTCATTGCATCTCCTGCAACTTCTCCCATCGGGTTTTGGTGTTGGGCAAGATTTTAGGTAACAGGGGGTCCCTTCATTGTTCCCCATCCCTGAGAACAGCAGGATCTCGGGGCTGGGACAAGCCTGGGGCCACAACCCCCATCCCACTTGATGCACTGGGGACCTGTGCCCACTGGGTGCCCATTGCCTCGCCGCAGGGGTGCTGGGTGCATCTCCAGTACCCACCCTTCTGCACAGGGCTGCAAATCCCAGCTCTGCGGGGCTGGAGGAGCTGCAGCAGCCGGGCAGGAGCAGGCAGCAGCTCTGCGCTCATGATAAGCTGTTATCTCCCCATCTAGTGACCACAGCACGCATAGCAAGGCGCACGATGCTGCAAATTATTTGGGATGCTCCCAAATTATTTAGGAGCTGAAGAAACACTGGACAGAGTGAGAGCTACTGGAAAATACCCCCCAGAATAACACCCCTGCGGGTGAGCTCTTGGATGCGCCAGCCACGCGATGCCACCCGCTCACCGAAGCCGTGCAAAGAGTGGCCACATCCTCGAGCATCCCTAAGCCTGGAGCACCCCAAGGCGTCCCCGTTCCCGGTGGCCCCGAGCACGAGGCAGCTCTGACCGCAGCTGCCGCAGGGATTTTCCTCTGCTTTCCCACTCAGCAGCTGGCCGTGATTTACGGCTTGCGCCGAAACGCCGCCACGTGGCTGCGCTCCCGTGGGCTGCCCGCCCCACGCCCCGAAATCCCAGTGGAGGCTGATGGGATTTTGGTTTTATTTTTGTTTTGTGCAGTTATTTTATTATTATTATTATTTTTTGTCTTTACAAAGGAAAATTGAAAGAGAAAAGCGCCGCTTCGCTGTGATTTCAAGGGTTGTGTTTCTCTGCAGAGGGTGCGGCCGTGCTGGAGGCGGTGGGGATGGGTTGGGGATGCACCAGCGGCGTTGGCACCGTGGGCAAACCCTTATTTTAGGCTCTCCCACACCATTTTCTTCCCTTTAGGGTGACGTGGGGATTGAGGCTGCTTTTTTCGCTCTGGCTTCATTCAGCCAAACCCTCTTCGGTGATCCGTGATGCTTGGGCCTGGCTTCCCCATCTCCCAGCCCATCACCGTGGCATCAGGGCACCCCCTAACACCAAGCCTTGACTCACTCCAGACAAAACATAAATCATTATTTCAGCCTCCCCCTTCCTTTTCTGTCCTAATGAGACATCTCAGGCTTTACGCACCGGGAGCGGCCGGTGGAAGAGGCACAAAGCCGCATCCCGCGCTGGGGAAGCGCTGCCGGGGCCGGTGATTCACGAGCCTTTTCTTTTTCCAGACACTTCCATCACTTTCCTAACCCCTTTCCAAAGGCAGAACGCGGTTGATAATTGTTTTCATGTAAATTAGAGCCAATTAAACCAATACAGAGTTTACTGGAAGGCGAGACGGACTTTCCACGGAATGAAACCTGTTTGAATTTCATCACATCATTAATTACAGGTTAATGCGGAGGCAAATGGGGCGATTGCGTGGCTGCTCAGTGGCCTCTCACAGATTTATTTTCATTGGTTTTATTTATTTTTTCCAATTTTTCTGCAAAAAAAAATAAAGCAGGCAGACTTCTCCCACCTGCCCCATGCATCCCCATGGGACCGGCTGCAAACCATGGGACCGGAGGCTGGATCCGAGCCCGCTCGGGGCAGGCAGGGAAATTTGCTCCGGGTGCAGGGGCCGTGGTGGGGGCTGCCTTTTGTCAGGAATGCGAGGGGGGGGGAGATTGCTCTCTCCGGTGCCTCGCAGAGCCCCAAAGGGAGGCAGAGCCTTGCCGACACATCCGCAAAATATGCAGGGAGCAAGCCGAAACAGGCCGGGGCTGCAGGCACCGCTGCGCCTGGCGCGCCCCAGCTGACGGGGAAAGGGGCCGGCATGGCTCAGGATGGAGTAAAAGGAGAAATGTCCTCTCCCTGCATCATTCCTTGAGTTTTTTTCCCCTTGGCATCCACGTGCAAATGAGGTATTGGGGAGGGTGGCGTGGGGCGAGCTCTTGGCAGGATGCTCCAGTGGTGCAAGAGCAAAGCCAAGATGGGGAGGCTCCAGTGGTGCAAAACCCAAACCAAGCCAGGGGTGTTTCCCTCCTGCAAAAGCAGACCTGATGGGGATGCTTCCCTCACGCAACAGCAAAAGCAAGGTCAGCGTTTTCCCGTGGTGCAAAAGCAGAGCTGAGCTGTGGATGCTGCCGTGGTGCAAGAGTGAAACCGAGACAGGGATGCTCCATGCACGGAGAAGCAAAGCTGGAGACGGGAATGCTTCCCTGGTGCAAAAGCTGAGCTCACACTCAGAGGATCCCATGGTGGAAAAGGAAAAGGAGATGGGGATGCTTCCCCGTGCAAAAGCAAGACTAAAACGGAGGTGCTCCCTGTGGTGCAAAACCAAGCGAAGACGTGGAGGCTCCCCCAGTGCAAAACCAAACCCAGCAAAGTCCGGGATAAGCCCTGTGGCCTCGCCACCCCACAGCCCTGCAAAAACCCAAGCAGGGCACCAAGGTTTTCCCCCCGGGCGCACAAAGGAGCACGGCCTGCAGCACCCGCAGCGCCGGCACGGCAGCAAGCTGTGACTGGCGGAGCCCAGGCAGGATTTTGCTGCCCAGAAAACGCGCCCTGCAGAGGCGAAACCCTCCTGCAAACCTCAGGAGCTGCATTCTCCTCCAGGCACCCTAAAAACCCCGCTCCCTCCCTGCCTGCAGCAAGTCGTTTTCCTTTTGAGCAGCAAATAAAATATAATTAGTCAGGTTTTTCTGTCTTTTTTTTTTTTTCATCACAGGGGGATTTCAGCCTTTTGTGGTTTTTATTTCTGCTGTTTTTTTTTTTTTTTTTTTCACCCCAAACAATCCGGTCCTGCTTCAGCTGGTGATGCTCCTCTGCAGACGAAGGAAGCTTTTGCAGGATTTGGCCCTTCGGAGAGCACCTGCGGCAGGATTTGGCCGGGGTGCAAAGCTTCATTTGCTGGAATTGCCCCCTTGGGGCTCGCTGCCTTCTGCTTGGCTTCTCTAGTGTCTAATATGAGGTTGTGCTCCAGCCCTCTGCGGGTGGCATCAGTGCTCTTTCCTCTGCTCCCAGCTGTCTCTTTTGGGAAGATTTACAGTTTTTTTTTTTTCCTTGCTATTAAACACAGCCAAAAATTGGCTCAAACCAGTTTGATTTTGGTGAGGATGACCCAGAGCAGCCCTCAGGGTGATTGTGCAAAGCACAGGGAAACATAACCCCCCCCCAAAAAAAAACCACAACAATGCTGCATGGCCTGGGAGGGGGGAGAGCAGAGCCCGCAGCACCCAGGGGTGCTGGAGGAAGGAGAGGGGGAGGAATTCAGCATCATCCCTGGGTGAGCCGGGCCGTGCAGGCTGCGGATCTGCAGAGACATCGCTCCCCCTGTCGATAACCGGGCTGGAAAACCACGACTGGAGGCGGCTGCGCTGCAGCACCGCTGCCACCCCCGCGGCTGCAAGCAAGCCCCCTCCCCAAATCCCCTTCGCTCTGCCTCTGCCTCATCTCGTGGATTTTTTTTTTTTATTCCTCTCCTCTGCCCTCTGCCCCCTCCCTCCCCGCAAAAAAAATAAATCTTTTGGGGAGAGGCAGGACAATGGTGGGGGCGCTTCAGGTTGGGAAAAGCAGCGTGGGGGCTGGAGGAGGGTTGTTAATTCAGCTGAGCGCCCTTTTGTGGGGTGCAGAGCTGCTTCTCTCCCAGTTTGGGGTCCCCTTCCTGGGGGATGTGGAGCTGTTCCTCCACCCATTTGGGGCCCCCCATTTGGGAGAAGTCGGGCTGCTTTGCCACCAATTTGAGGTCCCCCCTTTTTGGAGGAAGTGGGGCTCTTTATCCACCAATTTGAGGTCCCCACATTTTGGGGAATGTGAAGCTCTTTCTCTGGGGTCCCCACGTCCATATTCACGCAGGTTACATTTAGCAGCTTTCTGCAAAATTACTCATTTTGCCTTGGAACAACCATTTTGCTGCTTTTTTAGACCCAAACAAGCCACCCTGCAGCTGCCAACCCTACAAGTCGTGGGAAAATAGGGACATCTCTGCCACCGCCACCACGAGTCGCCACTGTCCCCTCCCCCAGTGCCTCCATGGGTGTCCCGGGGGGGACATCTCTCCTGGGGGGGACATTTTCCAGCACAGCCACCTTATTCTGAGTGTTCCCCAGGTTCTCACCTGCCCTCGGATATGGGTGTCATCAGTGGTGTGTGGCTGCTGAAAGCCACCAAAATCCCCCATCCCTGGCCCTAAAAAGGGCTTGTTTCACCCCAAATAGCACCTCAGCCCATTGCTGGGCTTGAATAGCATGAAAAATAGCCCCAAATGCAAAATGGGGGCAATTATTAGCTATTTTGGTGCTGGGGTGGTGGGAAAGGAGTGCTGAGCTCAGCCATCCCAGTGCGTGTCCAGGTTTGTCCCCAGCCTGGGTTTTGCAGTGAATGGGGGTGGATTCGAGGTTTGCTTAATGACCTTTCCATAAAATGGGGCAAAACCAGGGATTGGGGGAAAAATATGCCATAGAGGGAGCACTGCAGGTAGCCCAGAGCCAAGCAGATTTTCCCTTTTTCCCTGCAAAACTCAGAAAGAGCGATACAAGGAGTTCATAATAATAATAATAATAATAAAGAATCTCTTTTTTTTTTTCTTTTTAATTTTATTAACATTATTTTTTCAAAAGCAGAGGATTTTTCAAGCGGAATGCCACCAGCGCGGTTTTCCTCCAGGGGCAAATAAATAAACTGAAATGAAACCTGCGGGAAGGAGCGGCGCCTGACCTTTTCAAAGACAATTAAAATCCTGACGGAAACGGCGTTTTAAGGAGAATAATCAAAGCTTCGCACTAAAAAAAAATAATAAAAAACTAAAAAATCAGGATTTTTCTTTTCCCAAGTAGGTTTTTCTTTCTTTTCCCAGCTGAAATTAGGGAGCGTGTGGGGCTGGTTTAGGGTGAAATAAGCGGCTTTTGGGTGTGTTTGCACCTGATGATGATAATCGGAGGTGCCAAAAATGTCCGCAGAGCTTTTTGGAAGCGATAAGCGGGGGGGGAGAGGGGGGATTCTGCCCTTTCCCCTCGCCTTCCCATCGCTTTTATTCCCCTCTCCCTGCAGCCCTGCTTGGGTTTATCGAGCATCTCTGCGGTGCTCATTACCACCGTATCTGTTCTTTCGGACTATTTTAACTTTTTTTTTTATTATTATTATTTCGTTTTATGACCCCCCTTTTTTTTTTTTTTTTCATTTTCCCAGGTAATACCAAAAAAAAAAAAAAAGCACATCCCACAGCCACTTTGCCTGGAGGGATCCGATATAAAATACAGAACAATTTGTCAGTTACAACAGGAAATAAAGATGATGGATTGGAGGGACAGAGCCAGCCTCCCACCGCAGCCCTTTCCCCTCCTCTCGGCACGGGGAGCGCAGGCAGATGCTGAAAAAGGTGACGGAAACGGGCGTTTGGGTGAATATTTGGGATTCTGGGGGCTTTGGCAGCCTGGGCAATGCAGAGCTGATGGAGTGGAGAGTTTTAAGCAGCAACCCAAAAGCTGAGAGGCTTCCGAAGGCACCCGGAGCTGGCAGTGGCCCTTCTTACTCCTTCCACCCATAGCAAATTTTCTTTTTTTTTTGGCTGGAAATACCGCAGCTGTTGGAACCGGGCCCAAACTCCCAGTGACATTCCCAAATGTTTCCCCTCCCGAGGCTGAAAATGGCCATGTTTGATGTTTTTAGCCCAAAATCAGTCTTTTGGTACTTCCAGCCAAAACGCCCAGGCCCAAACAAGAGATGGAGAAATATTTTTTTCTGGGGAATATCGGTGGAAAAAAGGTTATTTTTCATTCAATTGGGGCTATCCCAATACAAGATGGGAGAAATGGGGTGTGTGTGTGTGCGCGTGTGTGTGTGTGTTAAAAACTGCTGACCACCAGTAAACACCAGTCTGGAGGAAGTGAGATTTCCCAGAGCCACTTAATTAGTCGGGATGATTGCAAGGCGATGGCTAACGAGTGGTTGGGGATGTTTGCATCCACCGGCATCCTCCAGGTTTTTTATCTCAGCACCTGCCTGGGACATGCTGCGGGGTCTGTCCTCTTGGCCACTGCAGGAGATGCTGGCAAGGATTTGGTGCAAGAAAATGATGTTATTTTGGGGGAAAAAACGGAGCAGCCCACCCCAGCGGAGAGGGCAGTCTGCAAGGGAACGGGGAGCAATGTTTTGTTCCTACGTTTGGTTTCCATCCAAGCTCCAAAAGGCTGCAGCAGCTGGGGGGCACCTGCGGGGTGAGCAGTGCCTATCCCCTGGTTTGGGTGAAAAAATGCTAAATTTGAAGCCCTGGAGGGAAATGCCATGTGGGTGCACGTGGTGGCTCTGTCACCCATGTCAGGGTGCTTGGCTGGGACGTGGATGTTGCTTCGTGGGCATTTTGTCCAAGCAGCTTTCAGAAGCTCTCTTTTTTGGGGTGTTTCTAACCCAAATTGATCCCCTCAGACAGCTGCACTGGGGGGATAAAGGGAACGGGGTTGGAGGCGGTGTGTGCCCTTCACCTTGGGGTCTGGGCTGCCTCCCACTGCTATCCCAAGCCTTCAAAGCAAGGCGAGCCCCCGCTCCCGCTGCTCCGTCCCCGCTGCCGCCGTCCCCACGTCCCCAACCCGGCCACCCCACGACCAAAGGAGGAAAATCGCAGCGGGAAGAGGAAAAAGCGGTGAAAAACAAAGCCGTCGGGGAGCGCGGCGAGGACAAAGGACCGCAGCGCCCGCGCTAAAACAAAGCCCTGACGAGAGGCAGATGTCTCCCGAGGAGCCGCCGTCTGTAAATCACCGCCGTGCCGGGGCCGCTCGCGCTCCCGGGGCCACGTGCTGCCAGCACCGGGGACGCCCCGGCTCGGCGTCACCCCCGGTGGCGTCACCCTGGGGGGCTGCAGCGTCGCCCCCCTACCCCCCTGGGGGGGGGGGTTGTCCCCTCCCTGGCATCACTGGGGGATGTGGGGGTGAGCTCTGGTCCTTGTGCCCCCATCCGGGCTGGCCCTGCCCTCCCCGGTTGGTGCCCAGCCGGTTCTGCTCACTGACTCTGCGGGACACCAGTGGGATACTGGGATGGGGACAAAGGAACTGGGAAAAGGGCAAGGGGACAAACAGGCTCTGCCCTGCTGGTCCTGGGCACCCAGGGTAGGTGGAGAGAGGGGAACGGAAAGGACAGACAGAGCAAGGACAGACGGATAAGGAAGGACGGGAAGGATAGGGAGATGGATAGGAAGGACAGACGGATAGGAAGGACAGATGGATGGGAAGGACAGATGGATTGGAAGCACAGACGGATGGGAAGGACATGTGGATGGATGAGAAGGATAGGTGGATGGATAGGAAGGGTAGAAAAGATGGATAAATGGGTAGGAAGGACAGACGGGTGGGCTAGATGGATGACAAGGGGAGGTGGGAAGGACAGACGGACAGAAAGGTCAGGTGGACAGACGGAACTGACAGAAAAGATAAAGAGATGGAGAGAAAGGATGGGTAGGGGGATGGATGGATGGACGGACGGACGGATGGATGGATAGGGAGGACGGATGGATGGACAGGAAGGATAGACAGAAAGGAGAGGCAGACAGGCAGGGAGGACAGATGGGGAGGAGACGTGGAACGTGAGGCTGTGTGGGTAGGGACAGATGGAGAGAAAGGACAGAGAGAAAGGATGGATGGATGGAGAGACAGCGTGGAGAGACAGGAAGGGCACGGGGATAAGGAGGGGTGGATGGGAAGGACAGGCGGATGGGAAGGACAGACGGACGGGAAGGACAGACGGACAGGAAGGATTCCTCTCTCCTTGGGCACCTCTTGTGCACCTCCTCCTCCCCTGCACCCCTCTTCTCTCCCCCTTCTCTCCCCATCCCCTCATCTCATCCCCTTGCAGCTCCCTGCCACCCTGTCCCTGTCCCCGCCACCTTCTCCCTGTCCCCGTCCCCGCCACCTTCTCCCTGTCCCCATCCCTGCCACCTTGTCCCTGTCCCCATCCCCGTCCCCGCTCAGCCTCGCCAGGGACGGCACTAAATAACAGCGGGGCCGCGCCGCTCTCCCACCTCCCGCATAATCACCCGGCAGCTACGCTCCTGCCTTCGCCTTTTTGATTTTCTGCTTGAATTTCAAAGGCGCCGCGCGCCCGCCTGCATACAAATTGCAGCCTTTACCCCGAAATGGAGAAATGCAGATTTTTTTCCTTTTTTTTTTTTTTTTTGCGGTTGCCATGGAAACCTTCCCTCGGCTGCTCTTTGACTTTCAAGGTAGACACGGCCGAGGTGGCGGCCGTTGAGCTGGAGAGTGGTCCCCAAGGCGCCCTGAAGGACTCGGGGGACATTTGGGGACGGGACGGTCCCCGACCCACCCCGATGGGGTCCGCATCGCAGCGGGTCCCCAGAGCATGGACACCTCCGAGCATCTCTCACGCAGGGAATGACGAGACTGCAGCACAGACAACCCCCCCCCGCCCCCCCCCCGCCGCCCATTTTGCCCATTTTCCACCCAAAATGGGTCTCCCCGGCCATTTTGCTGCTCTGCTGATGTCGGCTTTACGACCTGCCCGTAGTGCCCAAAGTCCTGGTGTTCGGCACCGTTCCAGCTGCATAAAAGCAGCTGTGGTGCTGGGGGAGCTCTGGGGTTACTGGCTTCGGCACTGTGGCCCCACAATCTCAATAACCTGCAGCCCCGATGTTTTAGGGGTTTTGGGGAGCCCTTCCCAGCCCCGAAATGCGGCTCCCGACCCCGAGGCAGTTTGATCTCCCCAAACCCACGCTCGAATTTCACCCCCCGGGTGGGAAAACAGGGGGAAGGGGAGGCAGCTGGGCGTCCTCCCCTGGTTCTGCACATGGGGAAACTGAGGCAGGGGAGGGAAGGAGGTGGCTGGGAGGGGGCTGTGTTTGCTGCAGGTGCCCCCAGGACGGAGCTGGTGGCCAGATTCATCCCCCACCATGTCGGGTTGTCCCCCCCCGCTTCCCTCCTGCAGCTGCCCTGCCCTGGCACTGATTTAATGGGCTCTAATGGGAATAAAAATGAAGCCATTTTAATGGGTTTCCTTCTCTTTTAAATATTCATTTTGCAGCGGATTTGGCCGCTCTTTTCCCCTCCTTTTGTCACCGGGGCTGGTGGAACGAATCCCATTTCCCAGCTCACTTTGAGCACGTTCAGCTTCAGAGGCAGTGCTGGGGTGGCTGCGGGGCCGGGCACTCGCTGCTCCCCCAAAATGCTGCCCTGGGTGGGGGGCAAAGCCTCAGTCCTGCCTTTGGGGTACCCAGACGTGGAGCTGGGGGTGATGGCAGAAGTGGGGTCAGCATGCGGCTCCACCAGCCCCGCTGCACCCCCCCTGCTACAAACCTCAGCTTTCTCCCGTCTAATTTTTTTTTTTTGGCTTTTTCTCAGCTAAATTTGGGGAGGTGGAGAGAAAAACGCAGCATTTACTGGTTAGGCTGAATGTGGAGGGGGGGAATCAGGCAAAAAGCCAGTGTGCCCCGTGGGGAACGGCGGGGCGAGCACAACCCTTATTAGCCATCAGAGAATCCACAGCAGCCGGGCACTGGCGGGGTCGTGCCGTGCCTGGGGACACTGGGATTTTGGGGGGGGGTCCGGGGCTCCCAGGAGGGGCGGCCACCTCGCCGCGTTCCTGTGCGAGCCCGGAGGGTGGAGCAATTGTCCCAAAAATGGGACTCGCTGGGGTTTGCCCCCCCCCCCCCCCCCCCCCCATTTGAGGCCCAAGGCTGCAGGGGCCTGGCGGTGCCACCTGTCCCGTGCCACTTGTCCCCAGCACCCTTGGGTGCTCTAGGGGCCGCCTGTCCTGCCTTGCTTCCCTGGGTGTTCTGGGTCTCATCCTGCATCGCTTCCCCCAGGGGGGCACCCCGGGTGCCTGTGTCCAACCCCATAACGCTCAGCCCCATCCCATCCCATCCCATCCTATCCCATCCCATCCCCTGGCTTTCCAAGTCATGTCCCACCCCATAGCTTGCTGCCCCAGCTCAGGCCCCTCCAGCCCTCCCCATCCTACAACCCACCACCCACCCCACAACGCACCACCCCGCCCCACGGCCCCCCCACCCGCCCTACAACCCGCCACCCCATCTCGTGGCTCCCCACCCATCCTGTGTCCCACCACCCATCCTACAACCACCACCCCATCCTACAACCCACCCCCCCCCCCCCGCATCTCCCCTCCCATCCCACCCCATGACCCATCTCCCTACCCCGCAACCCCCCCCCACCCCATCCCGTAGCTCCCCACCCACCCTACAACCCATCCCACCACCCCATCCCGTGCCCCCCCACCCATCCTACATTCCCCCCCCCCCGTGCTCATCAACCCTCATCTTCCCTCCGTCCCCAACCCAATGCGGGGGACGGGGACCGGGGGGGGGGGCAGCAGTGGGGTAAGGCTGCTGCCTCCCTCCGAGCACCCCGGCGGGCAGCGTTACCCCAAAATCTGGGGGGCGGGGGGGGTCCCCATGGCTCCGCACCCCCCTTGCTGGAGGTTTTCGCTCCTACTCTGGTGCCACCATCGCCACGTCTAGCCCCGCAGCACCAAATTACCCATTTTGGGGCTTATTTTTGCCTCATCCCCACCCCCCCCCCCAGAAAAAAAAAATAAAAAATCCCATTTTAGGCAGAGTCTCTTAAAGAGAAGGGGGGAAAAAAATGAAAACCTGGGGAAAACGTTAAAGCCTCGCCGGCTCCCGAGACCTCCGCTGCGAGAACAAAGGAACGGCAGCAAATATTGGGAGAAAAGACGCCGGATTGATTCCAGCCCCCCCCCCCCCCTTTTGTCGCAGGTTCGCAGCTCGGGGGGGGGGGGGGGGCCGAAGCTCCGTGCCTATAAATCACCGCTCCTCACTCAGCCCCAAACGATGCTGCCCCCCCCCCCCCCCCCCCCAGACACCCAGCTGTGGGCACCCAAACCCCTAGGCACGATTGGTGGTGGGGGGGGTTATTTCTATGGGGGGGTTTTGGGGGGGCTCTGTAGGGCAGGAAGGGGGTGCATGGGAAGAGGGGGTCACGGCAAGGCTAAGGGAGCCCCCCCGCTCGGCTCGGCGCGCCGCGGACGACCTTTCCAGCTCTGCCTCCCCCACCCCACTCCCCCCGCGCTTTTTTTTTTTTTTTTTTTTTTTTTTTTTTTTTTTTTTTGCCATTTTTTTATGTTCTCCCGGTCGCCGCTGCGGGGATATTATTTTCCGTAGCATCGTGGTGCAGTGCAGAGAGCGGGCGAGGAAGAAAGAGCCGAGCCCTCGCCCCCCCCCCGCCCCGCCACCCCGCCACCCCCAGCACTTCGCAGAGCAGCAGCGACAACCAGAGCCCCGAATCCCCCGATTTTCCCCCCAAAAAAATAAGCGCATTGAGCGAGCACGGCCCTGCTGGGGTGCACGTGGAGGGGAAACATGATTTGGGCTTGCCTGGGAGCGGAGTTGGGGTGAGCTTCGCGTGTGCCCCTCTGTGCACGCACTGGGGGGGGTCCTGGGGGGAGAAGAAGGGGTCGTAAATTGTCAGGGAAACGTGGCTGCACAGCTGCATGCGTGCACGCTCCTGTGAGTGTGTGCGCAAACACGCACAGGCACACACGTGCACACAGCCAACGTGGGCACGCCCACGCCTGCACACTCACCTGCCTGCTCACACGCACGCACATTCCAGCGCGTGCACACACAGGCGCTCACGCTCACGCTTCCATGTTGCACACACGCTCCCATGCATGCACTCGTGTGCCTGTGCTTGGACACGCATGCATGCACACACTCATGCCTGTACACACAACCATGCCTGCGTGCTCACAACCAGAGCGCGCCCATGCCCACGCACAGCTCTCCACAAACACACTGGCACTCAGGTGCACACCTGCATGTGCACGCCCACATGCACATTCTCACGCATGCAAGTATGTGTATTTGCACATAGACACACACACGCATCCACACACGTGCATGGAGACACATGCAGATAAATGCATGCACACTCATGCAGACACTTGCAGACACATGCACCTACATGCACACACAGACACACACTTGCACACATGCAGACACACGAACATGCACGCACACACATGCAGACAAATGCATGAGCTCTCCTGCAGACACATGGAGGCTCTTACATGCAGACGAGCACACTTGCACACATGCAGGTGCATGAACCTGCATGCAGACACATGCGCACACCCATGCACGTGCACACACACAAACATGCACCTACCCACACGCACGCAGACAAAGGCATGCACTCTCGTGCAGACACATGCAGGCACATGCACAGCACATGCACATACATGCAGATGCATGTGCACACTTGCACACATGCAGACGCATGCACATGCATGCACACACATGCACACAGATACATGAACATGCATGCACACGCATACATGTGCACAACCCCCCCAACCACATACACACGCCTGCAGGCGAGTGCAACATGATTGCACATGCACACACGTGCACAGGCGTGCACGCACACGCACACGCGTGCCCGCGGGGCCTGGCGCAGCCCCAGCCCGGCGCCGCCAGTGACTCACCCGCTCCCCGCCGCATCGATCCCCATCAATCTCCCCCGGGGCCCCCAGCTCCGCGCCCGCTGCTCGCTGGCCCCGCACCGGCTACGCGGGGCGCGGGGGGGGGAGGGGGGGGCGGTCTCCCCGGCAACGGTCGCCATGGAGCCCCGCAGCATCCCCGCAGCATCCCCCCCCCCCCCCCCCCCACCGCTGGACCACGGCCCCCGCTTGTACAGGGGGCGTGCTCCAGGGTGCGGGGGGGTCGCACGCTCACAAGGGGGTTTGCACGCTTATACGGGGGCTCATGTTTGTGTGGAAGGGGAGTGGGGGGGAAAGGAGTGAGGAAAGTGGGGGGGGAGGGGGGAGGAGAGGAAAGGGAAGGAAAAGGGAAGGAAAATGGAAAGAAAGGAAGGAAAAAGGGAAGAAAAGGGAAGGAAAAGGGAAGGTAAAGGGAAAAGAAAAGGGAAAGAAAGGGAAATAAAAAGGAAGGAAAAGGGAAAGAAAAGGGAAACAAAAAGGAAGGAAAAGGGAAAGAAAAAGGGAAACAAAAAGGAAAGAAACGGGAAACAAAAAGAAAAGGGAAAGAAAAGGGAAAGAAAGGGAAAGAAAAAGGAAGAAAAGGGAAAGAAAAAGGGAAGGAAAAGGGAAACAGAAAAGGGAAAGAAAAGGGCAAGAAAAGGGAAAGAAAAAGGGAAGGAAAAGGGAAAGAAAAAGGGAAGGAAAAGGGAAAGAAAAGGGAAAGAAAAGGGAAAGAAAGGGAAAGAAAAGGGAAGGAAAGGGAAGAAAAAGGGAAGGAAAGGGAAGGAAAGGGAAAGAAAAAGGAAAGAAACAGGGAAAGAAAAGGGAAGGAACAAGGGAAAGAAAAGGGAAAGAAAAGGGAAAGAAAGGGAAAAGAGGGGAACAGAAAGGGAGCACATCCTGCTGTATTCTGCTGCATTTTTAGAAAAGCAAGCACCAAAATTGCCCTTTTTTCCCCAGCACACATGTGAGCAGGGGGTGCTGCCAAGAGCCCTCGGCCGTGCCGGGGGTGCTGCGATGAGCCGGCCAACCTCAGCGCCCCGCTGCTGCCAGCACGGGGGGTGCTGGGGGGGGGGGGGCTGGGGGCTCTGCCCCCTTTTTTGGGGTTCTTTAGCACTAAATTTAGCCCCGCTCCCTGGTGCGGCTGGGAAAAGTGGGGTTTTCTGCTCCCAGCCTGGGCTCGTTGGCCCAGTATCAGCGTTTTTAACCCCAAATTCAACCCGGCTTTCGCAGTGCTGCTGGGCACCGGGGAGGGGGTCTGGGCTTGGAGCGGACCCAATTTGGGAGGGTTTCTCCCCAGATTTCGCCTCGGACCCCAGGGCTTGGGGGGGGGGGGGGGGGGCAGATCCAGCCGGGATTGGTTGGGGCAGGGTGAAGTGGAGAGGCTGGATTGGTCCAGAAACTCAACGGCCTTCCTCGGATTGGTCGGGGGGGCTGCTGACGTCACGGGCTTCTCCAGACAACTGATGACATCACCGAGGCGAGCGATGACGTCACCCTCTTCCACCCCGCGGCTGCAGCCCTGGACCCGGTGCCCGCCCCGGCGATGGGCTGGGGGCAGCCGTGTCCAGGTTCTCCCCGAAACCGCAAACTCGCTCGCACGGCGGAGGGCAAAAACCCCACTGATGGCTTGGGGGGACCCTCTCCGACCCCCCCCCAGTCCCCCCAGCCCCTCTCGTCCCCCCCCGTTGACCCAAGCCCTCCCCCAACCCCGCAGACCCCGATGCTCTCAGCACCCCTCCAGCCCCGTCCCTGCAGCAGCAGGGAAAGGCTGATTTCCCCCCCAGCTTTGCAGCAAAGTTAAAATTTCTACCCCCCCCCCCCCCCCCCCGGAATATTTGTGCCAAGATGCAGCAAATAAAGAGGCCGTGGGTGTCCTGGGGGGGGGGGGGGGGGGGCACGACGGCGGTGTCCTGCCTCCCATGGGGGGGAAAGCTCCTTCGTTGGCGGCAGAAAACCCCCGGCGTACGGAGGGGAAGGCGGCGATAATATTTTATTTGTGCCTTTTTACGAGGCGGGCCCTTGAAAGCTGCCCTGGCACAAGGAGGCGAGCGTGATAAATCGGTGGCCGCGCGAGCCGGGGAGCGTGGCGGTGCCAGAGGAGAAGCACGTGGCCCATCCGTCCCCCCCCCCCCCCAAAAGCAGCCGTCACCGCAAATGCCACCGGTGTCCTCCGGCGTGTCCCCAAAGGGGACACCAGCCTCAGGTGTGTCCCCAGCTGCAGGGCGTTGTCCCCCCAGTGAGCCAGAGTCCCGAGGTCTGAGGTTGTTTCCAGCACCGGGTGCTGTCCCCCCCAGCCCCGTTCCTGTCCTCGGTTTGGGGACGCTGTCCCCAGCCTGGGCACCAAACTTGGGTTCGGGCCATGAGATGTGCCCAGAGACCATCCCAGGACACCGTCCCCAGGTCCCAGACGCTGTCCCTTGGCCCAAGACACCTTCTGAAGCCACCACTCCCGGTGTGAGACATTGTCCCCAACCTGAGGTAATGTCCCCAGGTCCAAGACACGCTCCTTAAGTCGTGTCCCCAGCTCCAGGACAGCACTCCTGACCCTGGCCACGTCCCCAGGTCCCAGACGCTGCCACAGCGCCAGGCACGTCCCCAAGTGGGGACACCAGGGAGCCGAGGGGCAGGCAGGGAGGAAGAAAAGCAGCACCGGGGGGGGGCAGAGGGGAGCTTCAGAGCCACGTGGAGAGACCGAACCCTTCATTCGCCAACACCAACCCCTCCCAGACAGCAGCACCATCACCAGCACAGCCCCATACCTGCCGCCAGAGAATCCCCACGTGGGGGCCGGGGCACGGGCTGCACCAGCCCGGGCTCTCATCCCCTTCCTGACAACCCTTTTTTTGGGGTGGGGTGGGGATAAAACAAGCCCCGAGCCCCCGATAAATTGCTGTCCTCCGCCCGCGGCGCGTCCCGCGGCCCCGGCGTGCCGGCCGGAACAGACGAGATCCATAATCCTGCCGCGCTGTCGGAGTAAATCTCGCGGCTCTCCCAGCGTCGCCGAGACCCCAATAAATATCTCCATTCCTGCTGTCCTGGAGGGAAGATCTGATCAGCTTTTAAATGTCAAACGTAAAGTAAAGTTTGTCATAAAAAAGCCTGTAAAAAATAAATAAATAAATAAATAAAATAAAGCTGCTGTGGCCGGCCGGGAGCTGGAGCAGCTCGGGAAGGGGCCGGGGGGGGGTGGTTTGGGGTCCCACTGGAGCCCCATCGCACCCCAAAAGCCCCCCCTGAGCCCACACCCACGATCTGGGGACGGGGCCGGGCGTTGCATCAGGTCACCCCAAATCCCCGGGGTTACGTCGGGCTTTGCCCCCATCCTTTCACCAGCATCACTGGTGGGGGGGGTGGGGGCAGGAAAAAAAAACCCGATCCCGTTCCCGAGACCCCCCCATCCTGTTATTATTTTTTTTTTTTCCTCCTGGCTCGCCAGCCACCGATCCCCGTCCGTTTTAATGCCTCGCATGACGCCATCCCATTTGGGCTCTCCTGAATCACGTCGTTCCAGGGACTAATTAAGCAAGGAGCCGCCGCGGGGCACAGATTTATGGGGCCGTATTTCCGGCCCGGGGTGGGGGGTGGGGGGCGCGGTGGCATCAGGCGGCCGCGAGCGTGTCCGACCCCCCCGGGGGGCCCGGTGCCACCCCTGGGTGGGGGTTGGGGGGGGAGTGGGGGCAGATTTGGGGTGGTGTGAAGGTGGGGGGGGGGGGATCGGAGGGAGAGGGAGTGGGGAGCACCCAAGGGTGCTGCTGTGCTTGGAGATGTGGGGCTCTGGGGGGTCACCCGCTGCCCGGTGTCAACCCCCTGCCGGTGTCACCCCCCCCGCCCAAGTGTCACCCCCTGTCCAGAACTGGGTCCGGTGTCGGCATCGCTGGACCCGCCACTGCCCTCTGCCCTCCCGTGGCAAAACCACAGCCGGCCCCGGGGGTCCCCCCCCCCACCCACCCCCCGCCCCCCCAGTGCCCCGGCCCCGGGATCCAGCTGTGCCCAGACGTGGCATCGATTCCCTGGGATCCAGCTGTGCATGCTGGTGCCACCGGTCCACAGGATCCAGCTGTGCCCAGGGATCCCAGCTGTGCCCAGATGTGGCAGCGATCGCTGGGATCCAGCTGTGCCCTGATGCGACATCGATCCCCGGGATCCAGCTGTGTCCAGATGTGGCAGCGATCGCTGGGATCCAGCCGTGCCCTGACGTTGACAGCGATCCCCGGGATCCAGCTGCGCACAGCTTTGGCAGCGATCCCCAGGATCCAGCTGTGCCCAGATGTGGCGGTGATCTCTGGGGTCCAGCTGTGCACGCCGGTGCCATCGATCCCCGGGATCCAGCTGTGCCCAGATGTGGCCGCTCCCCCCGCCCGACCCCCCCCCCCGGGGTCCAGCTGCAGCAGAGCCTCGCTGCGTCCCCCACCCTCTGCGTCCGCCTGTCCGTCCCCGTGTCCCCCCACCCTCTGCGTCCGTCTGTCCGTCCCCGTGTCCCCCCCCGTCCCCGTGTCCCTCTGTCCCCCTGTCCCTGCACCCCCCTGCCCACCTGCCCACCCCCGCCCGTCTGTCCATCCCCAGCCCTGCGGGCTGCGACCCCCTCCAGCCCCCCCGCACGTGTCCGTCTGTCCGTCCACCCATCGGGGTGCAGGGGCCTGGGGGGGGGGGGGGGGGGAGGTGGGGGGGAACCCGCGCGGCCCCGTGTCCCCGTCCCCACCCCGGTGCCTCATTAGGATGCAGCAGCGGCTGCGACTGCGCCAGAGCTGGGACAGGGCCAGGGACCTGGGGGGGGGGGGGGGGGGGGGAGGACGGGACACCTGAGCACCCCCCCCAAACCCTCCCCCCGATTTTGCAAAGCTGCCTCAGTTTCCCCACCCGCCCCCACCTCCCCCATCGCCCCCCTTTTCCCCAAAACCGCCCCAAAATGGGGTTCGGGGGGGGGGGGGGGGGGGGGACACACAGTGGCAGCCGCTGTCACACTGCGGTGGCTGTGCCGAGCCCGCTGTTAATCGCAAGGTCAAAGCCATTCCGGGGACATTAAAGCGGTGGCGGGGGGGGGGCGGGCCGGCCCCCCCGGGTGGGGGGGGGGGAGCACAGAACATTGAGCTTTAATTTAAGCCGTTAAGGTCAGCGGCAGCAAATGGAGCCGGGGTTTAAATCAGGGAATAAAGGGGAAAAAAAAAAAAAGGGGGGGAAATTTTAAAAAGAATGGGGAGGAAAAGGGTGGGAGGAAAAATGGGGGTTGGGGGAAAAACTGGGGGAATTGGGTTGGTCGGGGGCTGGTGCTCGCCCGGTGACGGGGGGATGGATGGATGGATGGGCTCCTTCCAGCCCGGCTCCTCGCTATTGATTTTCCTTTAATGAAAGTTAATTATAACAATGATTTAATTAATAGTGGCGCGCTCGGGCTTTACGGCTTCCCGCATTAGGGCTGCCCATAAATCCCCCCGACAGCCCCGGGCGGCCCCGCTCAGCACCGGGGGGAACCGGCACCCCCCCCCCCCCGCCCCCAGCACACCCGGGGGGGCCCAGCCTGCGGGGACACCGCCCCCCCCGGCCCCTGGGGTGACACAGCCCCGGCGCCCCGCACACAGCCCCGTGCACACGCGTGTGCAACCCACACGCTCCGAAGGACCCGCAGCAATGCAGCCCTCTGCTTTGTGTGCACACACGTGGGCACATGTGCAAACACGTGCATGAAAATGTGCACGCACACACATGTGCATGCACATTCAAATATGTGCAAGCATGTGCACATGTGCATGCAGTGCAAACATGCACACATGCTTGCAAACACATGCACACACGCAAAACCGTGAACACACACGTGCACATGCATGCAAATACGTACACACGTACATGCACATGTGAGCACACCAGTACACAGGTGCCAACACATGCACACACGTGCACATGCATGCACACAGGTGCACATATGTACACAGCTGTATGTGCATGCAAACATGCACGCTTAGAGGTACACACATGCAAAAACGCACGCACGTGCAAACACATACGCACACATACAAGCAACTATGTGCAAATATGTACACAGGTGGGTGTACATGCAAATGTGCACACATGCAACACACACACACGTGCAAACATTTGCACACGTACAAATCCGTGCGCATAAAAGCTTGCACACACACGCAAACCCATGTGCACACACGTACACGTGTGCACGTGCTTGCAAAACATTTGCAAACACACACACACGTGCATGCATTTGCACACAGCATGCGCACGCCCCTCCCCCACATGCACACGTGTGCACACCCATGCAAAAATGTGCAAATACACACACACGCGTGCAAACACGCGTGCAAATGTGCACACCCCCGTGCGCGCCCCCTCCCCCATGCACGCCCCCCCCGGCGCGCTTCCCTCCCCTTGGCCGCCAGGGGCGCCGAGCACGCCCCGCCCCTCCCCTCTTGACCACGCCCCCCGATTTGACCACACCGCCTTTTGGCCACGCCCATCTCTCTTGACCACACCCCTTTGGCCACGCCCCCCCGCGCCCCCCGCGCAGCCGCCGCCTCCTCCTCTCCCGCAGGGGGCGCTGTGGCGCCGTTCTGGAGGGGGGACGCTCTATGGCGCGGCACCGCCTCCCTCTCTATGGTACTTCCGGGCCGCGCTTCCGGCCGCGCCTGCGCAGTCGGCGGCCCCCGTGACCCTGCCCGCCGCCGGTGAGCCAGGTGAGGGGGCCCGGGGGGGGCGGAACGGGGGGGGGGCACCGGGAGGGGGGGAGGGGCGGGGGGGGGGGTGCCCGTCACGGGGCTGGGGGTGGGGGCTCCGGAGAGGTTTGGGGGGAGTTTGGGGGCGAACCCCTGGCGGTTTGGGGGTCACCTCCCCCTCACAGCGCGTTTTGGGGTGAATCCCTGGGCTTTGGGGTCACCTCCCCCTCCCACTGCGTTTTGGGGTGAATCCCGGCAGTTTAGGGTCACCTCCCCTTCAAACTGCGTTTTGGGGTGCCCCCCCCTTCGTTATAGGGTGACCTGCCCCTCACACTGCATTTTGGGGTGAATCCCTGCATTTTGGGGGATCCTCCCCCTCACACCGCATTTTAGGGTGACCCCCCCCCCCTTCAGTCTAGGGCGTCCTTCCCCTCACGCTACATTTTAGGGCGAATCCCTGCCTTTTAGGGTATCTTTCCCCACGCTACGTTTTGGGGCGAATCCCTGCATTTTGGGGTGACCTCCCCCTCACACTGCGTTTCGGGGTGACCTCACGCTGCATCTTGGGTGGTTCCCCATCCTCACCGCATTTTGGGGCGCCCTTCCCCTTACTTTGGCGGTTTGGGGCGGCCTCAAACTGCATTGGGGTGAGCCCCCCCCCCCCCCCCCCATTCTCACTGCATTTAGGGTGACCCCCCCCCACTGCATTTTGGGGTGACCCCCCCCCCACTGCATTTAGGGTGACCCCCCCCACACTGCATTTGGGGTGACCCCCCCCCCACTGCATTTGGGGGTGACCCCCCCCCACTGCATTTAGGGTGACCCCCCCCCCACTGCATTTTGGGGTGACCCCCCCCCACTGCATTTAGGGTGACCCCCCCCACACTGCATTTTGGGGTGACCCCCCCCCACTGCATTTAGGGTGACCCCCCCCCACTGCATTTTGGGGTGACCCCCCCCCACTGCATTTAGGGTGACCCCCCATTCTCACTGCATTTAGGGTGACCCCCCCCACTGCATTTTGGGGTGACCCCCCCCCACTGCATTTAGGGTGACCCCCCCCACTACATTTTGGGGTGACCCCCCCCCACTGCATTTTGGGGTGACCCCCCCCCCACTGCATTTAGGGTGACCCCCCCTTCACGCTGCATTTTGGGGTGACCCCCCCCCACTGCATTTTGGGGTGACCCCCCCACTGCATTTAGGGTGACCCCCCCTTCACACTGCATTTAGGGTGAGACCCCCCCCACTGCATTTTGGGGTGACCCCCCCCCCACTGCATTTAGGGTGACCCCCCCTTCACGCTGCATTTAGGGTGACCCCCCCCCCGCTGCATTTTGGGGTGACCCCCCCCTCATGCTGCATTTTGGGGTGACTTCCCCCCCCCCACTACATTTTGGGGTGACCCCCCCCCCCTTCACGCTGCATTTTGGGACCCCCTCCCTTCCCCCCCCATGCCCCTTTCCAGGCCCAGGTCGTGCCCCCCCTGCCCCCCCCCCCACCCCCCCCATCCCCCCTCGCCCCCCCCGTCCGCTCCTGTCCCCCCCCGTCCCCTTCTGCCCCCCCCCCCAACTTTCCCCATCCCCCCTTGACCCCCCCCGTCCCCCCCCTCCCCGTGACCCCCCCGGCCCTGCCCCCCGGGTGCCAGCCGCGTGTCCCAGCCCCCCTCTGTGCCCCCCCTTGTCCCCCGCTGTCCGCCCCCCCCCCAGGACCCCCCCCAGTGCTCCGGAGGCCGCTCCCCCGCCGCGCCCCCCCCCCCCCCCGGCCCCCGCCATGTTCGGCGCCACGGGGGTCGCCGCGCCCGCGCTGGTGTGGGGGGTCGGGGGGGGGGGCTGGGGGGGGGCTTTGGGGGGTGGGGGGGCTCTGGGGGGGTGTGGGGGGGGACATTTGGGGACGGCTTTTTGCCGTTTTAGGGCCACCCCGAAGGCGACGGGAGGCGGGGAGGGCGCAGCTTGGGGGGGGGGGGGGGGTTTAAAGGTGGTTTCGTGCCCCCGATCCCGAGCGGGTTTTGGGGTGGAAGCCGGGGGGGGTGGGGGGACACGGGGGGGCTGTCTCCCAGGGGGGGCTGCGTGTGTCCCGTCCCCCCCCCCCCCCACAATGTGACCCTGGCCGTGCCTTGCAGGTGAGGAGGGTCCCGCGGGTGCTGTGCCAGCCCCTCTCCGCCTCGCTGCTGAGCACCCCCGAGGAGGTAACGGGGTGAGGGGGGGTGGGGGGGGGCTCCGCGCTGACCCCAAAAACGGGCGCGTGGAAGGGGCTCGGCCCCACAACCCCCCCCGCCGGGAGGCTGCGAGGAGCTCGCGGGGGGGGGGGGAAACTGAGGCGCGAGGGGATGGGACGAGGCTGTGTGTGTGTCCCCCCCCCCCCACCGTGTGTCCCTGTGTCGTCGTCCCCCCCCCCCCCCCCCCCCCCAGGCGCGGCCGAGCCTCTGTAGGGCCGTGGCCACGACCGCCGCCCGCCGCGACATCGACACCGCCGCCAAGTTCATCGGGGCCGGCGCCGCCACCGTGGGGGTGGCCGGTTCCGGGGCCGGCATCGGCACCGTCTTCGGCAGCCTCATCATCGGCTACGCCAGGTCAGGAAGGGGACGGGTTTTTTTTTTTTTTTGGGGGGGGGGGACGACGACGACGACTTTTTTGGGGCCGGGGGGGCTGAGCGCGGCCCCCGTCCCTGCAGGAACCCGTCCCTGAAGCAGCAGCTCTTCTCCTACGCCATCCTGGGCTTCGCCCTCTCCGAGGCCATGGGGCTCTTCTGCCTCATGGTGGCCTTCCTCATCCTCTTCGCCATGTGACGGGCGGCGCCGGGGACGCCGGCGGGGACGGCGGGGACGCCGGGGACGGTGGCAGCGCTGTCCCCAGCCGGGGATGAGCTGGGGGGGGGGGGGGGGGGAGCAGGGGGTGCCCCGCTCTGCCCCCCCCCAGGAATAAACACGGTTGGATAACGGGGCCGGTGTCCGCGTGCCTCCTCGGCGGCCCCGCGCCTCGTCACCTCCCCCCGCGGTGGCACCGGGACGCGGCGGGGCCACCTCCCGGGGTGGCCTCCGAGGGGACGTCGGCGAACCCCCCCCCCCCCCCTCCCGGGGACGTCGCGGCCCCGCTGCCGCCGCCCTGGGGGCGCCGCGGGGTGGGGGGGTTGGGGGGTGGGGGGGGCGGCGCGGGGGCACCCACGGGGGGACGGGGACGGGGGCGTGGCCCCGGGGGCGCCCCGCGGCCGCCCGCACCCAGTGTACGTGGCTGGGGGCTCTGTGGTGACGTCCCCCGTGTCGCGATACCCCCTGTGTCGCAACGGTCTCCGCGTCGTGACGTCCTCCGTGTCACGACGTCCCCCGTGTCGTGACAGCCTCCGTGTTGCGATGGCCTCTGTGGCACGTTGGCCTCTGTGGCACGATGGCCTCTGTGTCATGACGGTCTCCCTGTCGTGATGTCCCTCATGTCGTGATGTCCGCCATGTCGCGACAGCCTCTGTGCCACGATGGTCTCCATCTCTTGATGTCCCCTGTGTCACGATGTCCCCCGTGGTGCAATGGCCTCCGTGTCACGATGGCCCCCGTATCGCAACGGCCTCCATGTCACGACATCCCTCATGTCCCGACAGCCTCCAGATGGCTTCCGTGTCCCGACAGCCTCCGTGCCACGAGGGTCTCTGTGTTGCAGTGTCCCCCATGTTGTGACAGCCTCTGTGTCATGACAGCCTCCATGTCACAAGGGTCTCCATGTCGTGACAGCCTCTTTGTTGTGATGTCCTGTGTCGCGACAGCCTCCATGTCGTGACAGTCTGTTTCACAGCAGCCTCCGTATCGTGACATCCCCCATGTCACGTCGCTTTCCATGTCGCGACGGCCTCCGTGTCACGACCCCCCCCCTCCTGTCGCGACAACCCCGTTGCCGCCGTCCCCCCAGAGGGAGGGGCCCCTCTCCCGAGGAGAAAGGGGCGTGGCCCGAAGCCCCGCCCACATCCACAGGCTCCTCCCCCTGCCGCCCCGCCCCCGACGCCCCCTTATTGGCCCCCTCGGCGGCGGCGGCGCCTCGCGGCGGGATCTCGCGAGAGCTCGGGGAGGGGCGGGGGGAGGAGGAGGAGGAGGAGGAGGAGGAGGAGGAGGAGGAGGAGGAGGGAGGGGAGGGGGCGGAGGAGGGGAGGGGAGGGGCCGGGGGGGGCCCAGCGCGTCCGCAGCCAGCGCAAGGTCCCGGAGGCGGCGAGCGGCGGCGCGGCCCTCCCGGAGGTACCCGGCGGAGGCCCGGGCCCGGCGGGGGCGGCCCCGGGAGCGGACGGAGCCGGCGGGAGGGGCGGGGGGGGGGCCGGGAAGGGCGGGGGGGGGGCACTGCCCGCCGGCCCCTCCCCCCCCAACTCTCCCCGAGTTCTCCTCAGGCAGCCGCTCCCCGTTCTACTCCCCCCCCCCCCCGTCGTCCTCCTTCCTCCCGCCTCTCCGCTGAGTGGCGGGGCCCGCCGGCCAATAGGCTCGCCGCTCGGCTCGGAGCGGCGGGCGGCGCGGCCAATGGCGGCGGGGAGAGGGCGGGGCGGGGAAGGGGTGGGTCCCGCCCCTTGGGGGCGGGGCTGAAGGGAGGGGCTGCGAGGGGCCCGGGCGGTGCCTGAGGGGGGGAGCCCCCGCGGGGGGGGGGCTCTGGGGGGGGATTTGGGGTACGGGGGGGGGGGTCTGGGGGAGGGGAGGAGGCCTTGAGGGGCGTCCTGGGAATTTGGGGGACGGGGGGGGAGCTGGGATGGGGGAAACAGGGAGGTAATGGGGGGGCTTGAGGGGTATGGGGGGGATTTAGGGGTACGGGGGGGGTTGACTGGGGGGTGAGGGGGGGCTGTGGGGGTGCTGGGGGGCTGCCAGGAGGAGGCCCGGGGGGAGTCCCGAGAATTTGGGGGCTTGGGGGGGGCTCTGGGATGGGGAAACTGAGCCCTAAGGGGGCATTTAGGGGGTTTGGGGAGGGGGTTAGGGGTGCTGGGGGGCTTTAGGGGTACGAGGGGGCTGCCAGGAGGAGGCCCCGGGGACGTCCCAAGAATCTGGGGGCTTGGGGGGGACCTGGGATGGGGAAACTGAGAGCTAAGGGGGGTATTTAGGGGGTTTGGGGGTTATGGGGTATGGGGGGGGGGCTTTAGGGGGGGCTGCCAGGAGGAGAGGAGGCCTTGGGGGGCGTCCGGGGAAAATCTGGGG
The DNA here is from genome assembly GCF_009769625.2 of Cygnus olor. Lineage (NCBI taxonomy): Eukaryota > Metazoa > Chordata > Aves > Anseriformes > Anatidae > Cygnus > Cygnus olor. Next base: position 1,541,945 of record NC_049197.1, read on the forward strand.
GACTGGTTGGGGGCTTGGATGGGGAAACTGAGAGCTAAAGGGGGGGGTTAGGGGGTTTGGGGGGGGTTAGGGGTGCTGGGGGGCTTGGCTGTGGGGGAAAGGCCTTGTGGGGTGTCCTGGGAATAGGGAGGGGGCTCAGGGGTTGGGGGGGGGGGCTCAGGGGTTGCCAAAGGTTGGGATGTGAGGGGTTGGGGGTGTTAAGGGGGGGGGGGGGGTCTCTGTATGTGGATCTGGGGGTGCTTTGAGGGGAGGGCGTCTGGCGGTGCAGGTAGGGCCCCGCAGAGGTTTAGGGGAGTTTTAAGGGAATTCGGGTGTGGGGGGGTTGGGGAGTTTGAGGGGGGTCTTTGGATGTGGGGACCCTCAGGCTCTGGGACGTGGGGACCCCAAAGGTCAGTGGAGTCAAGGGAGGGGTCCTGTGGGCCCCCCCCCCCCCCAGGCGCTGGGGGACCCCTGCCCTGCGCCCCCGTCCTTGGGGGTGAGGGCGCCGAGCGGGGAGGCCTGGGCTCGATTTGGGGCTCCCTGGGGGCCGCTGGGGTGGGTCTGGGGGTGTCCGAAGGCCGTGGGCGCTGCTGGGTGGGGGTGACCTGAGGAGCGGGGTGTAGGGGTACGGCTGCGGGGTGCTGGGGGCCCTGGGCCCACCCCACGCCCTCCGGGGGGGCTGAGGGAGCCCCAGGGCACGGAGGAAGATGCGCGAGCAGCAGAAATGAGAAAGCCCGGGCCTGGCACGGCGCCGGGCTCTCCCCGGGGGGGCTTCTTGGGGAGCTCAAAGTTTTCGGAGGGTGTGGAAGGGGCGAGCCTTCGCTCACCGGGTCCCTCTTGGCTTTGCGAGCACGGCTCCGACCTGGTTCCCGATCCCAAAATCGTTGGTGCGGGTTCCCCCCGCTTTAACGGGGGCGGGGGGGGGCTGGGGGGGGGGGGGGGGAAGAGCTTGGCTCGTTCAGGTGCGGGGTGAAACGTTTTGGGGCACCGAAACCTCCTCGCTCTGCACAGCTCCTCCCGCGCCGCCTGGTCCTCGCCGTTATCTTTCCCGGGGAACTTATCGCTCCTTTCCCTGCTCAGGCCCCTTCGAGGGACGTCTCCAGCGCGCGGAGCACAGCAGAAAAGTGTTCCGAGCGGTTCAGCGGCGCCCGGTTTATTTTGCCCCCGCTACGGTAGGGACGTTCTTCGGCCAGCGGCGTCGAGGCACCGAGGGGATCGCCTGGTTCTCTGCGATCTGCTTTAAAAATAGTCGTCGCCGGGACGCGGGCGTTCCTGGAGGGGAATCCAGCGGCGGCTCCGAAGCACGGGCTTTGCTGAAGTTTTTTTTTTTTTCTTTTTTTTTTTTTTTTTGTTAGGTTGGGTTTTTCTTGGGGGAGGCTAAGAATAACTCCGCTCGTTACGCGTGGAGGAGAAGTTTGTGGGAGGTGGGTTCAGCAGGCGGGTTTGGGGAGGCGAGGAGGGTTAAAACAGCCCCGCTCCTCGTTTCGTTAAGGTGTTTGCCTTCTGTGACGCGAGCGGGGCAATTAGCGGTGCCAAGCCTAATGGCTTTGCGGGCTGGAGTGCTCGTTTGCCTTCGGTGCCGCAAACAAACGAACCAAAAAGCGGCGGAGGCGCGAGGTTGGTGCCGATTACCCGCGGCCGTGCGCTCTTTGTCCGAGCGGAGCCTTCTTACCCCTGCTCCTAGCCCTGGGCTGGAAACTGGGACACGGGAGGCTGTTTTGGGACCCGACGGACCTCACCGCTTTGAGAACTTTTATAACGCAGCCGTGAATTTCCTTAATTGTGTGCCAGTCCTCGGGTTATGCCTAATTGCAGCACGCTGAACGCTTCCTCTGCCTCTTGGCACTTGCCTGTCAGCTAACCGTAAAAAATGATCCTGTCCACCTTACTTACCACTCAGCCCGACTCCACGCCCAGTTATTTTAATCTTTCCGCGTAAATCAATCCCTCCAGCTGCTGAACTCTGTTTTCCTGAATGCCTTCCAGTTTGCCAATATCCTGCTACCGAAGAGCTCGGCGGTTTGTACCAGGGGCTCGGGGCGCTGCCTCCACGCGCTCCCTCTCCTCGGAGGATGAAGAAGGAGAAGCTTTCCGCCAACTTTGGGAACAAGTTAAACCTCCCGCTTGCTTTTTGGCTTTCGCTCTAACTTAACTTTCCCTTGCTGAAGGGTATTTCTGACATCTAAGCTGCGTCTTGCTCGCGTTTCTACTTCCTCAAGGTCCCTTCTCTTCCAGTCTTCCCCGGCGTTTCCCACCGTACGCGTGTAGTGCTCTGATTTTTTTTTTTTTTCCCCCCCCTGCGTGATTTATGGAGCTGTCAGGTGAAAGCAAACTTCCTGCTGGGTCCCGCTGTTGGTCGCTCAGCCCGTCCTGGTGCGTCGCAGGCGCCGTTGCTGTCCTTAAGCAGGGGCAGTTCGCGGTCCAGGTGAGCTCGGAAGCGCGTGGCACGACTCCTGCAGCGGTGGTGATGGCGTAGACGTGCGGTGTAGGAGCTGGCAAAAATAAAAGGACTCCAGGAATCTTAACTTCTCGTTAACGTCTTCGCTCACGCCTCTTCTGAAACCCCTGGGACGCCGCCTGGCGGAGGAGAACGATCTCAGGACGGCTGGAAGAGGGCTTGTGGCTGTGGCGTGGGGCGGGCAGGAGGTTTCCTTGGCCTGTTTTAAAAAGATGGGGAGCTCTGAGAGCAGCTGGACGTTGTGGGGATGGAAGCGAGTCCCTCTTCCAGCCTCCTTGAGCCGGTGAGGTCCACCAGCACCACGCGACGAGGTGGCCGGGAGCAGCTGGAGCTCTTCCAGGGCGTGCAGCAGCGGGCGGGCCAACTGGGACCATCCTAGCCCAGCGCCTGTTGCTGCCTCTTCGTGGTGAAAACGCTTTTGAAACGGCTGAAGTGAAGTGTGCTGGGCTCCTGGCAGGCCTCGCCGTGCGCGGTGGTTTTTGCAGCGTGCGTTAGCGGAGGATCTCTGGGTTGGATTTTGGCTTGGATTCGTTTGCTGCTGCATCACATGTGATGCTTTATTGCGTTCTGGTTGGTTTTATTTATCCTTCTGACTTTCTTGGGCCTCTTCTCATTTATTTATTTATTTTTTTTGACGTTCTCGCACCTAGAAATGAGGCCAGATTTTCCAAGCTGCTCCTCCTCCAAGTGTTCAGCACCCGAGCACAACGCTCGCGCTTCGCGAGGGCTTTCCAGCGCTGGTAGAAAATGCTTTTTTTGTAACAAACCTGCAGGATCAGGGACCTGTTGCTTCCTGTAAATTCTTTTTTTTCTTTTTTTTTCCCCCTCCCTGTGTTAAAATAATCCCGTTTCTTGTTTTTGGCTTCAAGGAACTCGTAACACAATGGGCGAAAGCTGACGAGCGGAGGCTGAGCAGAGATGTGAATGGGGACTGGGTTCCCCTAGGGAGCCAGCAAGCGGCAGCTCTGTGGTGTGGAGGTGTGTAGGAAGCTGCACGTAGGGAAGGAAACAAAAGCACGTTTGTAGCCTCTCTTCCTTTTGAGTACAGCGCTCATCACGATGCTCACGCCTCGCACCGGGAGATTTCTCACGTCTCTTTGTCCGCCCGACAAATCCCCCCCGTCGTGTCCCGTTGGAAGCCTGCAGCGAGTCGCCGTCTCTTCGTCCCGCTCCTCCGCTTCTCTTCGTGGCTTTGCCCAGCCCTAAAAGGCTGGCGTTTACCCGTGCACGGCCCCGGGAGCCGCGGGGGCTGGAGACGATGATGCTGCGTGGGCTTGAGCGAGCTGCGGGACGGGGCTGTGGTGTCCTGGCTGCGTCTCCGGGTGCTGGTGTCCCCATGGGGCGGTGTCCCCGAGCTCTGACGTTCCTCTGGTCCCCGTTCTCCCTCTTCGGGGCTGATACTTGCCGTGCGTTTTGCTTTGGGTGGTTTAGGACTCTGGTGTAATTGGGTCTCTGAAGTTCAGCCTCATCCTCCAAAGAGGTTCCTTGCTCGCTTTGCGCCTCCTTGGCGCAAAAGAAACCCCGGCGGGTTTCTTCTAACACAAAAACCCGCCGGGCCGCGGCCTTTTTGTAGCACATGCTGCTTTTTAAGGCGTGCCAAAGTTCGACGTTTGTTTTCGAAACGTGGTGAATTCGGTGCCTCGAACGGCTCCGAGGCGGTGTGGTTTCCCCAGGGCTACGCCGGGTTTCAACGCAGGCTGATCGCGTGGTGGGACGAGCTTTTGGGGTTGCTCCTCTTCCCTCTGAGCCCTCTGCACGCTTGGCCGGGGTGGTGGTGAGAGGCCGAGCCAGCGGGGGGGGATTTTCCTGGCCCCTCTTTGCTCTTCTGAACCCGAACACGAGCAGGGGACGAGCACAGGGCTGAGCTCCAGGGCGCCAGCAGCCGCATGTTGAACTTTTTTGCCGCGGCGATCCGGCCCGCGGCCAGCCTGCCGCAGCCCGAATGCCGCGCAGTTTCCCAGCCTCGTGGGCCAGAAAAACTCAGCGGTGCCGGCCGTGGCGAGCTGGGTGGTGAGCAGACAAAGCCGAGCTGCCGGCTGCGGGCTGTGAAATCCCTCTGAACGCCCACCGCAGGGATTTCTCCGTGCGCGCTCTGCGGGGCTGGCGTCTGAGCTCTCTTTGTGATGCGACCGAGCAAACCCTAAAGGAGAAGCTGTCCGAAGGCGTTTTTTCCCCTTTCTCCCGAAAAAGGGATGCTCCGGCTCCTTTGGTATGAAATGCTCATGTTTTAGTTCAGGTGAAGCTGCAGGGTTCACCGCTTCCCTTCCTTTTGGGGACGCGCAGCCACGCTTGCAGTGCTGCTGCTGGCAGAGCTCTTACGCTGCTTGCTTTTTATTTTTTTTCCCCCTTTTTTCTTTTGCTTCTTGGAGACGTTTTCAGCCCTGGCTGGCAGAGACCTCGCTCCGAATACCGTTGTTACTATTAAAAATAATATTTAAAAAAAAAAAAAAAGTCTTTCATAAACTTCAGTGCATTAAGGACTTGGCTGGAGGTGGACTTGGCAGTGCTAGGGAATAAGCAATACCCAGCGGAGTGTATTTATACCTGGGTAACCAGACTGGGCTCTCTTACACCCTTTAACCGTTTCCAAAGTGAGTAAACCTGACACAGAGCAGAGCATGGCTCTCGGTTTTTCTGCCAAATACTTCTGCTGGTGCTGAGTCTGCTGAAACGCAGGGAACAAACGCTCCGATCGCCGAGCAGATGATGCTTGCAATTATTTCAAATAGGCAGCTTTTAAAATAGACTCGTTTCCAGCGGTGCCACTGATCGTGGCCCCGGCCAAAGGTGCTGGAAGTCCTTTACAAGCTTTGAAAGCGAGGTTGCGCTGCTGCTGAGTGGAGGGAGATTGCGATCGTGTTGCCGATTAATCTGCTTGTTAACGAAAGGTAAAGTTTTCCTCCACCGTAAGCTGTTGTTGCAGTGGGATCTGAAGGTCGGCTCGGCCGTTCTTTCCCTGCTCCTTTGGGTTTTCAGCGGTGGTAAAACAGACGCGGCCGGGGAGCAGAGGGGGACGAGACCCAAAGGTGACGGCAGCCGGGCGCCAGGTCTGCAGGATTCGGCCCGCGGGTCCCTAAAATGAGAAAGCAGGGGCTTTACTGAGCGTCCCGCCACACGGTGCGGATTTGTTCTGTGAAAATGGGGCTGAGGAAGCTCCTGTGCACACGGAGGGGGTTTGGGAGCCTGCGTACGGCGGGGTGCTCCCGTGCAGCGTGCCGGGGTTTGTAGGAGGGTGAGCGTGGCTCATCCTCCAGGTCTCTGCTCCAACGGAGCCGTTGCAAGGCCAACGTGGTGCAGCGTGGTTTTGGGTAATCCTGAGCGTGCTGGCAGCATTTTCTGAGCGCGCGTGTCTGCTGGCGGAGGTGGGGGGAACCTTCACCGACGCTCGCTCTTCTTCACGTGGGTGTTTTTTCATCTTTTTACCCTCCGCTGCCTTCCCTTTGCCTTTGGGAAGCTCCCTGTGACACACGGCGTGGCAGTTTGTACCATCAGCGTTTAGGGCTCTGTATCCTTCATCCGTGTGAGGTTTCACATCTTGAGTTATGTAAACTCTAGATGGGAAATCGCTGCTTTGTTCGCCACCAAAACGCCATCACTCCTCGGGCAGAATGCAGCTCCAGCTAAACAACTCACAGTAACGTACCAAATTCCTAGACGTGGCTTACATTTGGAATATTTCTTGCTCCCCTCTGATTCTCGGGCTCGCGTATCAAATAATGACGCCGTAAAACGTGTGTGCCTTTGAATGCTAAATAAATAAAAATGCCCGCGTGCGGTATGAATAATAACAGGTGGGACAAAATATTTTTACTTTATGACCCAGCACGCACGCAAGCGCTTCGTGCCTTTCTCTCCCCTATCCCTTGGATGCTATTCCAGTTATTTTAATTCATGGGCAAGCGTTTTATCCATAGGTAGTCGCTTACATAAGAGGCTCTCCTGTTCTCAGCTCCGTGCAGCCTTGACTTTGATCTCTTTAAAACCATTCGCACACAATTGCAGGGAGAATTTGTTCAAGTTTGACTCGGGCTCTCAAGTCCCATTTTCGACAGTTTTTTTTTTCTCACTTTCGTTGAAACGCGGGCTCTTAAGCGGATAAATAATTTCAGGAAATGGGACTTCAGTTTCTAGGTCACTTAGGCATTTCCTCGATAAAACAACGTGCTCTCCAAGGCTTGTCATGGCTTTCTTGTAATTATCCCTGCTCAGTAAGAAACAGTGGCTCTCTTAGGTTTTTCTCCCGTTCTTAAACTTGAATTATTTCTCTCTCCTGCAGTAGATCTCTTGCAATATGTTGTCCCTGCTGTGAAGACGTGTGTAGCTGGAGATGTATCGCCGCTAATGAAGGAGCACGAGGCGACCCGAGATCCCGAGGCTGCCCGTGTGCTTTTTAGAGCTCCTGCTTCCCCTGTGTGATGGTGCCACGAACCTGAGCCTGCTGGAGGCGATGCCAAAACCCTTCCCTGCCTGGTGGTCAGTTCAGAGCGTCTCTCTGCAGGCCGCGAGGGTTCCCTTGGTTGTGTGAAGGGGGGGCAATTTTGGTTGCTGGAGATTGTGGGGAGGGTTTGCGCCGCGTCACGTTGGCTTAGCTCCGGATACGAGCGTGCCCTCGCCTGTCATCGCTCTGGGTTCACGCTCAGGTGGTTGTCACCTTGCTCCCTGGGACACACGTACCTCTGGTAGGGACTTGGAGGAGCTCCTCTGGTGCTGGAGGAGGTCCCGGAGCAACCAGGGGATGAGGAACTCGCGCCTCGGTGCTTCTCAGTGGCGAGGCTGCCTGGTGAGCTGGCTAGATGCTGAGCAAATGCAGCGCCTAGGTGCTGCCAGACAGTCCTGCTGTGCTTGCTGCTGGGCTCTTGCAGCTTGGTCTCCCTCTTGTCTTAGCGTGAGAACCTTAGGGATGTTCTGCAGAGTCCTCCTTTTCTCCAGAAACTGGAAGGGGAAGCGCGGTTCTGGCGGATGAGTAATTGGGTTGTGATGTAGAGGTAGAGGTGGTCTTTCTCCATCGTCTTGCCTGGGGAAGTTGCTGACTTGCTGCTTTACGTTGGGTTTTGTCTTGTGTTCATCAAAGGCTTCTAGACCCTTTGGCCAGATGCCTTATCGTGTTTGAAATCTGTTGCTTGGCACCTAACTAGAGAAACCTTGCTGCTGGTAAAGCAAGTTGTGCCAAGCTGCGGCTGCTTTGGCAGCGCCTGGCCAGGGTGAGCTACGGTGGGTGTCTGAGGAGGAGCAGCTGCTTATCCCGCAGGAATCTTCCTGCGAAAGGAGGAGCAGGAGGGTGCGAGCTGGCAGCCAGGTGAAGTCACATCTCAAAAAACCCACGCCGAGGAGCGCTCGGGAGCTCCCTGCACCCCGGGGTGCCCCAGCCTGGCATTAGCAGGAGGTCCTCCCGGAGAGGATTCGAGCTTCTGGTTCTTGGTCGTGCCTTTCAGCAGCTCAGGGCTGCTGTAGAAAAAAAAACCCCGGGGTCCTTCCCCGAGCGCTGCTGGGGATGTGCAGGCTTCTCCGACACCTCGTGCCCAAGGCAGAGGCCGGGCCAGATCTGATCTGGAGGCCAGCCAGCGCCAGGAGGCTCTTGGACATCGAGGCTCCTTTTATTTTATCCTGCCAGACCCCAACGTGGAGGCAACGCTACCGAAGGAGGCTTCTTGTTATGGTAACTGGGAACTCGTTGCTGTTTATAAGAGTTTTAAACAGCGCAAGTTGGGAGGACTGGTGGAAGCTGGGCTGGGAAAAAAAGGCGTTGTGGCCGGCTGGAGCTCCCAGCGAGGGGGTTTGTTGATCTAACCGCGGGGAAAAGCTTTTCTAGTCTCAGCTAGGTCACCTGTGGCTGATGCGCTGGGCTGGGGCCTGCGTTAATCCTTTTGCTGGAGTTTGTTTTGGGTCTGACAGTGCCTCCCTGTCCCATCGCCTGCGTGTCAGGAGGAGGACCCCTCTGGTTCGTGGCTCTTGCTTCATGTGAGGTTTGACCCCTTCCCAAAAGCACGTGGAAATACCCTTGTTTGCAGCCGGGCTGTTAATTCATTCCTCGTTGTGCTGATAGCTGCTCTTTAAGTGGTTTGGGGCCAAACTTCACGGCTGGTAGGAAAGGTCGTGCTTCTGATAACGATGCTCGCAGGAGCGGTGTGGCTCCTGCAGGCAAGGCTCCTGCAGGCAAGAACCGAGGATGTAGGCAGTGCGTCTTGGATCTTACCGCCTCGACAGCCTCCCTGTTATTGGGGGATACTCTCGTGGTCAGGGGATCCTCTGCAAGCACTGCTGAGCGCCCGGAAAGGCACGGTCAGAAGGGCCGTGGTTGGACTTCGCTTTCACCCTGCGTGTAGGTTACCTCCTAATGACTTGTTAAATACCGCGTGTCTGCTGGAGATTTACCTCCCGCGAGTTCCTTGCCAACGTTCCAGTTTATACAGTTGGATTTGCTTTATCAGGCTTAGGAAGTATCAGGGTGTTATGCCTCCGAAGCAGATCTTACAGCATCGGCTCTTGGCGTTCTTTCCCAGATGACAATTTTAAGCTTGCTCGTAGCTGCTTGGTTACAAAGCAGACGTTCTCACTCCTTCCCTCGCACCCCAGAATAACTCTGGAGTCAAAGCCGAGGGCTCGCAGCAGCCTGCAAGCTCTCACTCAGCTTGCTGGGGGCCTCCTCCCTGCGAAACCGAAAAGCTCTCGGAATGTCTCTGGGTGTAGAGCAGGCGGTGACAGAGAGACAAACGGAGATCTGGGCACCCAAGGGTGTGGAACGAGCTGGTTTTCTAAATCCCTGCAGGCACCTAATTTAGTTGGAGAGTCAGCAGCCGCTCCCCAGTAGAGATTAGGGGCCAAGCTGACTTTGGAAAGGACCTGAAGGCAGGTTGGGCACCTAACCTGCCTCCCTCGTAGGGCTGACACCGCAGCGTGGAAATCTAAGAGTGAAATGCTGCTTTTTTTTCCCCCTTTTTTAAAGGAAGAGCTTGACCTCTTCACCTCATTGCACCTTATGGTGGATTGTGGCGCTGTGCATCATCCCAGTGGTGTTGGGCGTTCATCCAGGGTCGTGTGGGGAATGCCAACACCGAACCCCAGCCGAGTGCAGTGGGAAGGATCGGACCCGCTCCGTGCGTTTTCTGGGTGCTGCTGCCTCTGTGACCCTGCTGATCCCAACCTAGCCCAGCGTCCCGAATATTCATTCTGATGGTCAGGAAACTCGAGGCAGAGAGCTGTTAATGACTGCACTTAGACAAATAATAAAGAGCCTTTCCTGGAACAGTCTCAAAGCAACATGTTTCCTTCCTTGCATTTTAGTGGGAAATCTCTTACTATTTTTGAAAGCTTGGGGCAGTGCCTTGCACTTCCTTCTCTTTTGGATAGCGGAGCAGAAATGGCCATCTTGCTCCGACTTTCTTTCCCTCGTACTTATCCAAAAGCAGTTTGGTTTTTGATTGCTGTGAACCTTCCCCCTTCCAGTTCCAGCTCCCAGCGGCAATTACGGATTCTGCGCTGAGCCTGCCTGCGATCTCGTGTATTCCTCTGTAGGAAGATGTATGCTGCAGCACAGATTCTGTGCAGCCATCTATAATAATCTAGTTTATTGTGGTTTTATCTCTTCTTCCCAGTAGCAGTGTACTGCCTGTCCTTGGGGCTTGGGCTAGTGTCTTGAGCCCCATTTGTGTTTGAATAGGCTTGTTTGTATCGTGGCTCTGGTTGTTAATGCTCTTGGCGTAGCTCCCAGGTCTCAGCAAAGTTACCCAAATTGATCTGGGATGGCCTTGTGACTCATTAGTCTGTGAGAATTAATCCCATGTAGCTCAGTCTCGTAAAAAAAAGTTAACTCCTAGCTCTGTTTTACCTCTCACGTTAAGCTGGCGTGCCAGAAGCAGGACGGCGAGGAGCACGGTGACGTGATGGAGCAGAAGGCAGAAGGCAGGTTTTGCTGGCCCTCCGAGCACTGGTACCCGGGTCGTGCCTCGTGGTGATCCCAGCTGACAAAGCCTTCTGTGAGAAGCCTTTCCTCTTTTTTTTGGTAAACGTAGGGATTATTATAAGAGCACTGTTTCAGATTCAGCGCTGCTGTTGCTCCTGCTGTCGGCTAAGTGCTGTTACTTTCTTACAAAAGCTGCAGCCTGCTCTGGGTCCTCCACCCTTCTTGAAAACTCTTTGCCCTATTTAACAGCCTGGGACGATGGCAAACAGGTTTTCTGTGCTGCCTGTCGGTGGAAAGACACCTTACCTTTAGCTGCACCTCTGCTCAGGCTTGTTCGTGCACGTCCGTGATGAGTTTTAGGTCTGACTGTGAAGGGTGCTTTTTGATTTGGGAGAGCCAAACAGTTAGAACCTGTGCCAGGCTGCACTGCACTGTTTGGGCACCCTCTTTTTGCTTGCAAACAGACAAATTCCCGAGCCCTGGAGTCCTGGTGAGAGCCTTCCTGGGGTGCCGAGTGCCACCGTGGTGCCAGCAGCGCTCCCAATGCCGAGGCACCGGCACAGTTCCCCTGCCTGGTTTGTCTGATTTTTTTTCCTCGCCCCCCTCCCACCATATCTATAACTCTTGGCAGGCTTTTAAAACTGAGGCCGAAATTCCCTAAACTGTGCTGAAATTCCCTAAACTGCCCCTTCTCTCAGCGCGGCACTCGAGCAATCGTTCATTCTTTAGGAGGCTGCAAGTCTGAGGGGTACGAGAGCACGGTGGGGGACCAAAGCCTTTTACTGGAGGCTGAAGATAACTGTGGATAAACTCCTGCACGGCTGGAACGTGGAGCGAGGGATGCTCCATGGTACCTGGGCGCGCGTTCATCTGCTGGAAGCTAAGAGCCCTTTTGTTTCTGCACTGCACCTTTCCCTGACGGTCTTCTCGTGACTTACGAGCAGTTCTCTAGGTGCCTCTTGATGTCCCTGTCTGCAGCAGTTTTCCTTCCAACGCGTTTTGCTGCTCGTTCTTCACTTCCTAGGCAAGTAAGTGGTAGCAGAGGGAGGCTTGTGGCAGCAGAGCACGCCGTTTGCTTTTGTTTTCTGTTCCACTTTCAGCCTATTTTTAGGAGGTAGCTCTGCAGCTCTTCTGGTTTTGTTTCATAGCTGGTGCAACCTCTAGCTTTAATTTTGTGGTCACATTAATGTAAAGTTTATCCTTATGATTTATGGGAATAAACCATAAATGTGCTTGTGCTGGTATACGAGGAAGCGCGTTCCTGCTGGAGCAGGGAGCTGTGCTGCGGGGCTGTGTTGGCAAATCCAAAGCAGAACAATTTTTGCAGACACCCGAGCATTCTCTGGGATTTGAAGTATTTCAGCTTGTCTTGCAAGACACAGATGTAAAAGAGTGTTGGGCACAAGCATTCCTGCAATAACAATAGTCACATGCAAGTACAACAATAGGGCCTTATTTTTAGAGCATTTTTCATTCTATCTCTATCCCCCAACATTCAGCAGTAAGTGGCCGGGGAGTTTCTTCCATCTTCAGATTTAAGGACGAGTTTTGTGGTTTTTTTTTGATGGGGGGGGTTGAGGTGATCCAGAAAAAACGTTTTCTGGGTGGTGGGAGCTGGGGGGGTGCCAGTGTTGGGTGCAGGAGGTGCTGTCTGTAGGGGAAGCTGGACGTGGGAGGGGAAATAGGACCAGCAGCATTTTGGGGGGCTGTCACCTCTCTTTGTGGTTGAGGTTGCTCGTGACTGTTGCAGACCAGAGGAGGCATGACTCAGAGCTCCAGATCTTGGCTCGAGACTGCTTTCAGACCTCAAGTACTTGTCGGTGATTCAGCTGGAACAGGTCCGTGGAAGCTTTACGAACAAGAAACCGCGCCGCTCCTACCTGCGTCCTGACACAGGTTAGGGCCCCGAGGAACACGGGATGTTTGTAGGGACGTGTGCTTGTGAAAGCCTGGCTGCAGGAAACATCAAAGGAGGCGAAGAGCCCGACTCGAGCCATTTCTGTGGCATCAGGCTTGTGCTGCCAACCAAAACCGGGACTTGTCCCATGGCTACAGGCACAGCTCAGAAACCCTGATCCTCTCTGCAGCTAGGTTAGTGCACGTGGAAGGATGCAGAGCATGGATGAAGGGCCACACGAATGCCCAACGTGAGCTTGAAAACCTGCATCCTGCTTTTTGCCTTTTTCCCTAAACTGCTTCCAAATGGAAGTTTTTTAAAATGGCTTCCACGAGGTGCCAACATGCATCCTGGGGGAAATCCTTTTCAGGAAGGCTGGTCTTTCATTGCTGTTGTTGATGCATGTAGTACATCTAATTCCTTTTAAGGGACTTAAAATATTACCCCTAGGTGTCTGTCTAGACTAGGATAACGGGCTTAGTTTTTTTCTTAATGGGCTAGTTAACGTGCTTTGGGACTACTTGGGTTTATGGACTGATATACCAGGGGGAAAGCAGCATATGGGCTGACTTTAATATCTGTAGGAAGAATTAAACTTTAAAAAAAAGTGGAAATTTTCATTACTGAGGTAAGCAAAACTAGCTTCTCCCCAGACCAGTGGCCCAGTCAAGTTCCTCGTGAACAGGGGACCCGGTGGGCAGTTCAGGCGTTGAGATGGGCAGGAAGGAGAGGTTCCAGCAAGTACCAAGAGCCCATTTAGGTGTGTAAAATGTGTGTTTTAAAATACTCAGTGTCATCCTTTCTGTATATGAACACAGGCATCGTTTTTAACCTCTTAGGAACTTCCCACCTTGATCGTGGTTCGTTGCTGAATTCAAAAATCCCACCTTTTGTTAGTGCTTACTGGGATTTACAAGTAAATATATAGTAAATGTAGAGTAAATATATACATGGTAAATGTAGTAATCTCCACTTACTGATGCTCTTAGCCAGGGAGGTGGTATGGGACTGGGATGACGGCGTGTGCGTGTGGATGTTGGTGGGCAGCAGGGGTGATGGAGAAATTCAGTGGGAAAAGGACAATTTTCCTGTTTACAGGAAAAACTTGCGTGCAAGAGCAGGGGGGCCTGTGCTGGGGAACGAGCCACCTGCTGAAGTGATGTGCAGGTGGAGGTCCTGAGCTGGGCCATCTTCCTGCTTCCCATCCCAGCACCTCCTCTCGTTATTCGGCAGAGCCACAGGGAAGGATAACAGCAAAGCAACCTCAAAAGCAGCCGTTTGAAAAGCCCGTGGAGCTTTACGTCCCCAGAATGGTGGGGGTCATGGTCGTGTGTCTCCGAATTACAGCATGCTTTGGCAGCACAGAACTGGCAAAGGTTTCTCCGTCTGCAGCCTCTGGTGCTGAGGGCAAAACTCTTCACTCCCACCTGTCTGCCTTCCCTTCGCAGGGGCTTGCCTAGAGTAGGGATCCTCACGGGTAGCCTGGATTACAGCTGAGCCTGTCCACAGCAGACACTGGAACCAGGTTAGTTAAAACACAGCTTTGAATACGTTTCATCTGCAGTACGTGTTCTGAAACGCTGAGGCTTTTTTCTGCTGGGTTTAAGCTTTAAGAGGACAAAACGCTTCCAAAGTGGTAAGTAGCTTCCTCTTCAGTGCAGCTAAATCAAAGCCTGTAGGGTTCCTAAAGGCCATTATAGGGGTGAGTTGCTGTCTTTGTCTTAGCTGAGAGCCTTCTTGTGCCCGGGTTCAGCCCATGATAGATTTGTCACTTAGGAGCCTCAACGGTTCTGAAGGGATTTTGTACGGTTTGAGTTCTGTAGGTGCTAATTTGATATTTTGATTTGTTTGAGGGTTTTCTTTTTTAATTCTCTCGACTCTTCGTGAGGGAATTCTCCCTGCGAGTTTCAGGTGGGTCTGCTGACGGAATTATTTATGAAGCAATCTGCAGCAGGCTTGGCGTGCTGCACACAAAAGTGTGTGGTGGCTGCATCACCGCGTTCACACTCTTGACTCAGATTTTCCAAAACCTCAAAATAAAGTAGATCATCTCCTATTCTTTCTTCATCAGACCAATAATCATCTCCAAAACAATGTCTCCTAGTTCTTCAGAACTTAGTGGAAGCCCTCTGCTATCAGTAAGGCCTCAGGCTGTCCAAAATGCTCTCGTGTTAATGGACATTTAAAGCACGCTGCCTCACAGCGCGTACGACAAAATGCTTAGCTTTATTACGCATCATCTGTGACTTGATTACTTTTGCTTTTACAAACGCATGCAGTCCCTCCCAGCGAAGGATCTGAATTAACAAAAGGCTCTGTGGGCGAGTGCCTTGTGGAACCACAGCTTTAAACATCTTCACGCCCTGCAAACGCAGTTCGTGCAGCAGTTGAGTAAACGGAGCCTGCGTGGCCGGGTGTTTAACCTCCCGAGGCTTCGTTTTCTCAGGCCGCGGAGCACTTGGAAGTGGGGTGCCCAAGATCATAGCACGAGGCAGTGGTAGAGCTGAGAACAGGACAAGGGCCGTGCCTCACTTCGTGCAGAAGAGCCCCTCGTCTCTCGGGCGCTATCGCAGCACGCGCCTCCTGTGTCACCTTGGTGTCAGCCCTGGCGTGCACCGAGCCACTTCACGTAATACTCCTCATTTATCTCCCTGCCAGAAGTAGGAAGAGGCGATGTCCCCGACAAACAGAGAACAAGATTAACTTCAGGAAAAAGTCGTCATTGCTCTGTCAGTGCTGACACCCTTGGATAAACGGTGCTGGAGAAGTGGTGGAGTTGTGGCTGTTCTGGCTGCACTTGGCCCCTTTGCAAACATCGTCTACAGTTGCTCTGGTGAGGGATTACAAGTTGGTGAGGGACTACAAATTGGTGAGGGATTACAAGTTGCAACTGCAGGTGGGAATGAGGTCTGCTGTAGGGCAGGTGCAGCCCTGGAAGCGAAGCTCGTGTTTGTTCTGTTTTTCTGCCTGCTGTGCGTGCTGCAGAGGAGTTGCTCCCCTTGAGAGCGCTGCTCTGTACCAGCTACTCTTCAGAAAATTTGTGCTCTTAAACACCCTGTGCAAAATCCAAGGGGTGCTCGATTACCAGCATGACACACGCTCGAGACTGCTGTGAAGTGTGGCTTTGGGTTTACTTCTTTCTTGCAGACAGCCTGTAGGTTATTTGCATGCAAATACAGCGTGAGTTAGTAATGCCAGAGAGAGAAAAACACATACGGGCTCATGGAGCACAGTCGTCTTTGCTAGAAAGTGTCTTTTTAGTCTTCCATGAGACGGCAGCTGCTTGTCAGGTCTGTGCTGACAGAACTTTGAAGCACGCTTCAGTAATCTGTCTGCATTTCTTTGCTTCCCCTTGCTGTTTCCAACATGCTAAAAATCATCAAAACAGTGAAATACTGTCCTGCGGCTGCAGGAAGAGGGATGAGAATGTGTTCCCAGTATCCAATCATCTGCTTATTCTGCCTGTTCTTAAGAAAAGAATTTATTGAAGCAATTTATCCTGACTAAATGTGATATAAATCTGAGCACATGTATGTACATACCAGTCATATTCTGTAGTGAACGAGCAGCTAAATCTTTCTGTAAAGAATGAGTGAATCCTCTTGACACTTTGCAAGATCAAGTAAACTGAGGGTTTTGCCGCGTGTTAGTCCCCAATTTTTTTTAATAGAGCTGCTTGTTATGCTATCAGAAGGAACTGGCAGGCAGCCTGAAACGCCGCTGGGTTTTTGTTTTGTTTTCCTGCCTCTGTTTCGCTTAGGGTTATCAAAACCCCGAGAGTGACAGCTGATCCATTTCTTTAACTTCTCAAACAGCTTTTATCTGCATCAGAAGCATGAACTTCGGGGTCTGCCTACCTCGTGTTTTTCTTACTGGTGAAGGCAGCAAGCTGCTTAAGTGACAGCGGTAAGGACGGATCCCTGACCTGTGTTAATTAAAACAGCACAGCATTGGCTGCCCTGCGAAATACAGCAGTCTCCCTCCGCGATAATTATGCTACGTGTTGAACAATAAGCTTTGTTTGTTGATGAAACAAATCCATCCCCAACCTCATCCCACACGCCGGAGCTTAAACATTCGAGGGCGATTTAAAGTCTTCCAGCACCAGGCTGCCTCTGACAGCAAGGGGCATTGCAACTCTCCTTGAAAGCTCGGTGACTTCGCTGCTGTCTCGGTGCCACGGCTCTCGCCTTGGCGCATCATCATCGCTGACGGTTGCAGACTGCGGTGTGGACTAGCAGAGGAACTGAGGTTTTGGGGGTTTTTTGGGGAGCAGGCTCTAAGCATGACGGCATAGCCTCCCCTTTCAGACCTCCTCGCTGGCATACCTGGCCGCGAGGACTCCAGGAGGAGCTCTCAGGCTCTCGTGTTGCCAGCTCTCAGGATGCTCCCTGCTATTTACACCCCCGGAGTGCAGCTCAAACACTAACCTGGGAGCCCCCACGAGTGCAAACTTGTGCCTCTTGCTTCGGAGGCAGGAAGCAACTCGTCGAAGCCTGCACGTGTCATTGACTAAATGCAGATTAAGAAGGCTGGAAGTGATGCCTCTTGCTTCTGCCTCCAGCACGATGGACAACGCTGCCTGCAGCTCCCAGGAGCCTTGGCTGTGCCGAGTGCTGCGGGACACATCCTTGTCCCTTATGGGCGAGGAAGACAGGCACAAAGCAAGACTGGCTGTTGGGAGGGGAAAAACAAGATCCAGGTTGCCCAAAAGAGCAGTTGTTGGACCTTTAGTTGGTCTGTATCCCTGTACAGGAGTCTTACCACCTGCCGTGCTACACAGACAGTAAAATAACTAGTAGTCTTTGAGCGGATGTGTCCTTTGTGTTTGATCTGATTTCTGTTATTTTCTTACAGAAAAAGTATTAATTGGGTTACCTTTTGCTAGGACTCTGTAGTAAAGGCTCCAGCCCTGTCTCTTGACTCCAGCTTGCAGCTTTCTGCGCAGCTCACTGAAGGTTTAGATGCAATCCTTCTGGACCTCAAGCGCTGGTGATAAAACATGTTTCAGGAGTTTTCTGCCTCCGTTCTTTCCAGCGTCAGGGAGTTGATCTGAGCAGTGGTTCGGTGTTACAGGAACATTTAATGTCTCCGTCTCTCCTTGGTAGAGGCTGCTTTTGAGTGTAGAAAGTCCTCAGCTCCCTGGGCTTCTCTGTGCCTTTGGAGCAGGCGGTGGCAGCTGCTGGGTTACCTCCGGTAGGACGCAGCAGGTGCACTGAAGCGATTCCGCTTGGAAGAGATGCAGTCAGTTGTGGAAGGATGCAGGTGAGGTCCCTGCTTGTTTAGCATCAGAAGCAACGGTTCAGGACTTCCATTTCTTAAGTTCCCAGTGGGAAGCTTGGGGGAAGTTCAGGATGGTGCCAACTCCTCTTTTTTCATGAGTTCGCACTGAGACCCATCTTGCTGAGTCACCTCAAGGCTGGCCTTCATCACGATTTAATCTTCTAGCGCAGGGCTGGTGGCACCCTTGAGTTCTGCCAGCCCCATCCCACCTCTGGGGGTTTTCCTGGGGGGCTGCTGGGCGGTTCCTGGCCGTATTCGTTGCCTTTATTGTGAAGTTTGCCCTGTGCTAGGGAGGTTTTGGCTGCTCGCCCGTTACATTTGTGAGAGGGCTATTTATCCTTTGTGAGTCCGTGTTTGCATAGGCCCTCGCGTTTTGCTTAATAAATCCAAACGCAGCCTGGTGTCGTGGACGTCTCTCCCTTTTGGGGGAGAAGGGCTGGCAGCTCCTTGCTGCTGGCTTTTGGTTGTTGCTGGTTTGTACCGTGGCCGAACCAGGGCTTGGGGTGGGGAATTCCACCTCGTGTAGCCACCCACTTCAGCTGCACGCATTGAAAAATAGCCTTTTTTATTATTAAACAAAACGCATATTGGTGTCTTTTTTAAGAAAAGCAAAAGGGGGCTGTTCTCTGCAGCCCGTGCGCTCGCCCTGTGCCATGAAGTCGCGTTCTTCGAACACTTTCTCATATAGCTCCTAAAAATAACAAGTCTCTCCACCCTCCCACCGCCGCTCGGCGCGTGCGTGCGTGCATTCATGGTTAGAAATGCAAAAGGCTGGCTAAAAGAGCCTGTGTCTCCGTGAATGCCTTCTGGCCGCGGTCTGGTTTCGTTTCTGCTCTTGGCTGTAGCAGGCTGACATGCGTGGCTGGAGCCAAGCGCTGAACTTGGAGGAGGAGATGCTGGAAGCGACTCGAACAGCCAGAACGTGTTCGCACAGTAAACCCCCCGAAGAGATAGCATTTGGTTTATTATAGCTTTTTAAAATCCTGCTGTAAAAATATTAGTGGGTGGAGGGAACCATTATTTCTTGAATTTGAGGTGTGGGGGTGACTTTATTTACTCTTATTTTTTTTTATTAATAAGAATAGCTTCACTTGTAGCATAATAGGACTGAGTGTTTTGTTATCCTTGGCTATAATCTGTGATAAACTACCCCTGCCACCAGCCTTGTAGTTTACCCACTAGGGAGCCAGATTATTGCCTTGTAAAACGGAGCACCACTCCTATAATCCCTTAATTAATTAAATGACAAATTTTAGCTCTCTCCCATTGAAAATATAACTTGTACGTAGAGAGGACTTGGATTTATTTGCTCGCTTCTCGCTTGCGCGTTTTTCTTTTTTTTTTTTTTTTTCCTCTTGGAGATTGTCACCGTCTCTGCTCATGTGTCCGTGCTTCCTATCCTCAATCCGAGGGGAGGGCGAAGCAGCAGCCTCGACACCCTCCGTCTGTGGCTATTGGGATGTTTCGTACGCCTTTGCTGGGCTTGGGCACCTCTTTGTGAGAGATGAGCGTTGTCCCCGTCCTGCAGGGGATGAAATATACAGAAATATATAGACTGGGTGAAGAACTCTAGAGCAGCCCTGCGGAGAAGGACTTGGGGGTCCTGCTGGACGAGAAGCTGGACATGAGCCGGCAAGTTGGCCTGGAAGGCCAACTATGTCCTGGGCTGCATTAAAAAAGGGGTGGGCAGCAGGGAGAGGGAGGTGATTGTCTCTTCCACTCTGCTCTTGTGAGACCCCACCTGGAATACTGCATGCAGGCCTGGGGCCCCCAGCACAAGAAGGATGTGGAGCTCTTGGAACAGGTCCAGAGGAGGGCCACGAAGATGATCAGAGGGCTGGAGCGCCTCTCCTATGAGGAAATGTTGAGGGAACTGGGCACGTTTAGCTTGGAGAAGAGGAGGCTCCGGGGAGACCTCATTGTGGCCTTCCAGTACCTGAAGGGAGCGTCATTGCAGCCTACTTGAAGGGAGCGTACAAACAGGAGGGGGAATGCCTGTTTACATGAGTTGATAGCGATAGGACAAGGGGGAATGGTTTTAAACTAAGACGGGAGATTTAGGTTAGATATCTGGAGGAAGTTTTTCCCTCAGAGGGTGGTGAGGCACTGGTTGTCCAGGGAGGTTGTGGATGCCCCGTCCCTGGAGGCATTCAAGGCCAGGCTGGCTGCGGCTCTGGGCAGCCTGCTCTGGTGGTTGGCAACCCTGCCCGGAGCACGGGGGTTGAAACTAGATGATCTTTAAGGTCCTTTTCAACCCAAGCCGTTCTATGATTCTATGAAATTGAGACGTGGAGAGCAGAAAGTGGCCGGGCCCTCCGGAGAGCCTCTGGTGGGGCCTCGGAGGGAGCCCAGGCGTGGACAAGTGCTCATGTCCTGGCCGGTGGCCCGCGCTGTCGCACTGTCACGGTTCCCAATGAGCCCTTCCAGCCACGCTGCCTCTTCCACTTCGTACGTGAAAAATCAGCCAGGCCCTCCGAAGCCTTACTTAAACTTGGGTTGGATTAATATCTCTTCCCTGATGGCGATCTAGGGCACAAGGAGATCCTCCTTCCCTGTGATTAATGACGGTCCTGCAGAGGGCTGCTTCTGCTCTTGAGATTTTTAATATTTTTTTTTTAGCTTATTTAACAATTTCCTCTTCTCTCCTTTCTCCCCAGCTTAGCTGAGCTGCATGAAATATGGGAGACGACAGGCCGTTTGTGTGCAATGCCCCTGGCTGCGGACAGGTACGTTTACAGTATACTTTATTGTGAATGTGTCGTTGTGAATCAAAGTGGCTGTTTTATCACTGAGGCAAAGAGTTTAAAGCCGGTGTTTTACGTGATCACTGGAGGTAATCAGATCAGAGGATTTGCAGTGTGTAAATCCAGGTTATGAGCAAGTGCAGGCACTCCAAAGTAATGAAAGCTGCCTGGCTCTGCGGCGTGTTGTTATTCTGTCGGTGTTTTCCCTGAGACCCACACAGCCCAGAGGAAACATGCTGATCTCCCGTTAACGTTTTCTGATAACGTTGCTCATCTTCTTTCAAGGCTGTTTAACCAAAGGACAGGCATTCGCTCTCTGTCAGGATGAGTTAGCTGCTGTGGCATATTCTGTAAAGCAGCTGAGAATGTGACAGTTGATGGTTCGTGTTATGCGAACCCCAAACTGCCATGGTCTATTTTGGGCTCGCCAAAAAAAAAAGAAGAAAAAAGACCCATTGTGAATTTTTTTCTTCCACGGCTGACTTGCTTGGGTTGGTTACGGCCTTGCAAAACTTTTGCTGGCTTTCTTAGGGCAAACGCTTATCCTTGAATGAGTCACATCCCCTTTGCAGCAATAGGACCCTTCTCGTAGGTGTGCCTGCCTGGGAAGGCAGCTTTTTGTTGGATTTTGATGAAATTAGTGCTTTCCCAAAGCCCAGTTTGGAGTCTCTCAGTGGCGTAGCATCTTGGTAGCTTTCCTGCCGTAGTAATGGGAGGGACAGGGGGATTGTGCAACCACTGTTGGGGCCGTTTTAATGGGATTTATTAGGAAGCGGGGCTTCTGTGGAAGTACAGAACTGTACGGAGTCCAAGGAAAACTGGGTTTGTCTGTTCCGAAGCGTTTGAACCTCCTGTGGTGGAGGGAGAGGGGAATTGTGGGTTTTAATTAGCTATTAAGTGGTCTACACACACTTTGTTTTCCTGACTGCAACCGCTGGATGCCAGGTTGCCAAACTGTTGTGGCTGTGACGCATTTGGGAGGTCTGACCAATACCAGGGTGGTACTCCTGTCCCCCACGCGATTCTTTGGGGTATTTAATACTTTAATGCCTCTTGTGGGTCTCTTAATTGGAATTAAAGATAATTCTCCATCCTCGGGGCATGTCTTCAGAGACTGCATGTGAATTCTGTGACGCATTTATTTTTATAGCGCAGAAATGGGTCAAAAACCTCATCTGCAAACTCTTGGGGACTGGGGATATTAAAAAAAAAAATACACAGTTACGACTCCTTAGCATTTTGGTCATTCTGGCACTAGCCTCATCTGAAGCATTTTCTATCCACTTGCAGGTGATCTTCCTTTTTTTTTTATAAGCTGCTTTTTATCTTGAACTTCTTTGCCTGTGAAATTGTGCAAGTCATTTATAAAATGTATTAGCTGTATTTGAGCACTTAATGATGTGAGCACTTCAATCATACAACCTTAAAATCGGATTCAAACAAGCAATTAAGGCAAACAACAATGTATTTAAATTTAATCTCCCACAATCTCCCACAAATGACATATAAAGGTGGTTGCTTCCTCCTTTCGCTGTTCCAGACTGCTGCTTATGGGTAATTCTGACAATTCTTCATGTTAATATTGAAATGTTAGAATCCGGGTAATTCATACCGGTATGATTCATTGTGATCTAACCTGACCTCGTGCACAGTTTCCTAGAACGTCCTTCAATACCTGTTCAAACCAGAGCATGTATTAAATAATGATGATCCAAGCTTGATTTAAAATATTTCCAGTGATGGAAAATTCACCACAGCCCTCGGTTAAGTTGTTCTAATAGTTAATTGCTCTCTCTGGTAAGGAAAAATTATGCCTTATTTCCAGTCTGAACCTGTTCAGCTGCAGCTTCCAGGCTGTGGATCTTATTAATTTTTGTTTCTTAGACAGAAAATCCTTTCTATCAGATTTCTGATGTCTGTAGGTGTTTACTGACGGGTCAAGTCACCCCTCAGCGGTGCTTCGGGCTAACTGAATACATAGAGCCCCAAACCTCTCCCTGTAAGTCCTAGTATCTTGCATGCATTTTTTTTTTGTCCTTTATTCTCCACATCAGCTTCGTGTTGAAGCTTTTTAGAGCCTTTACAAATTTTGCTTGCCATTAAAACACAGCGGTACCGGCTGGAAGGATGGTGGAAGGATCAGCCCAAATCAGTGTTCAGTGGGCAAGTGGAATAAAATTGGATCCTCCAGATGAGCCGGACAGGGAAGTGCAGTTGGCTGCTTCAGGTCTGGATTTATTTTTAATATTCGGTTGGGGGGATGATGGCTGCCAGCAGCTGTCTGCAGGGCTTGAGCTCTCGAGCACGTGCTGCATTGTTTCCCCAGCAGCTTGTGGTGCCTTTTGGCACTAAAACCTGACCCTCGGCAAGCCGCCGTGGATCATCCCATCAAAAATGGCTTATTCGTGTAGGCTGATGTTAAAGTGAAGCCTTAATAAGGGTCAGAGGTGGCTGCACCTGTCTCAGTTCATTCCCTTGTTTCCTAAAGATTGAAACGCTTGTCTTCAAACACAGGTATCAGGGGCAGTGAAATCCGCAGGATCCCAACCTTCCTACGGGTGCTGAATGCCTCTGGCACCCGTGAGAGTCGGCAGGATGCAGAGTTTTGAGCTTTTTGGAAGGTAACTTGATTTTCACCCCAGCACACAAACGATGTGTTGTCACTGAAAGCACAGGAGGATGTTTCCCAGCCAAAAAAAGAGCCAGCCTGTGGCTGGCACTGGAGGAGACTTCTTGCAGGTTTTTTTCTGATCCTTGAAGACCTCTGTATGCATCTTGTGTAGGAAGAAAGCCGTTGGAAAGGAAGGGTGCCGTTGGCTGTTGAGCCTCTCTGCCTCTTCAGTCATCACAGTCGTCATTTTTGGGACGCTGCCTTCGCCAGCACGGCTCCAATGTCTCTGTTCCGTTCACTCATCTCTAAACCTTTGACCCCATGCCTGACCCGCTGGCATGTTTCGGTCCTTGCAGATTTCTGCTCTCTTGGGTATTTCCCTTTTTGAGGGGTGCGATCAGTTTTTGGTGGGCTGCTCCCGTTGCACAGGGAGTCCCCGTGCCCGGGCCACTGCGGTCCCAAGCAGGCTGCGATGGGCTTCAGGCTTTTATGATCAGCTGGGGGAGCAGGCACAGGGAATTCAGCAGTCCTTTTCCTCTCCCTAAAATCAGCGATCTGCCTCCTGCAAACGCTGCTTTGAGACGCATAGTACATGGGAGGTCACGGGAGAAGGGAGAGCAGAGCCAGGCTAATTTGAACAGGAGACTGCAGGCAATTACTGGGAAGCCAGTGGTGATTTTCCCACTTCGGTTTAAAGGAAAAAAAAAAAAAAAATCTGTTGCTTCCCAGTGTAATTCCTTTGTATCATTAGCTGGTTCTTCCCCTCTATAGCTAGCACCAGCCCTGTCTGCTGTGCTTTTTGCCTCTTTCCTGCTTTCCCTTTGTCCCTTCTATGTAGAAAAAAGGCCATAAAGCGAATTTTTCAGGGAAGTGCGGAGGGGGAAGGGGGAACGGCCACCAAAAATAGACGGGCAGGTCTTGCTGTGCCCTCCCGTATCATCACAAGCAGTGGGCTTTCAGTGGGCACGTAAACATGTTTTGGTTGCTAGGTCTTTAATGGTGTTATTTTTGGATTCTGCATGCGATCGCTTCCCAACGGCGAGGCTGCTGCGACACAGCTGACTTCTAAATGCACCGCATATACTGCTTTTAAAGAGGATTCTTCTCAAGGTCATTTATCCGGTTTCTGCTCCAAGAGGACAGCTGGCACGTTTTTCCCTGGCCCCCTTCCCCTAGCCCCCTCTGCACAGAGGGAGAAGAGCACTTCGATGGGGCCGTGAGCCCTGCGCTGCTGCCTCGAAACGCCTGTGGGAGGCGTGGAGCCGTGCCCCGAGTCAGGCTTTCATTGAACACCTTGGGTGAAACTAATCTGGAGGTGGTGCGTGCTGCTAATCGTTAGCAAAATCTCCTAATCCCGTTTAAAACACTCTGAGTGATGAAAGACAGCCTTGGCGCAACCAAGTGTGAGCTGTAAAGCAAAGCGTTGCCGTTAAAGTTGAAAGGTATTAACGAAGTCTGTGTAATGATACAGCTCTGACTCATTAACACGGGGTAATTAAAGCTTTGGCCAGCGTGCCGAAGGCATCCAGAGCAAAGGTCTGGGAGGAAGGCAGGGGCTTCGGCTGGGCTCGTGCTGCTTCGTTGCTGTGATCTGGTAGCGGCAGAGGGAAGTCACTCACTAGCTGGGTTTGTTTCCTCCCTTGGAAGGCTGTGTTAAAGACTTCTTGCTGTGCCTGGAGCCTGATCTGGGCAGGGAAAGCTGGTGCTGTGCACGTTGCAGGAGGGACGTGCCTCTCCGACAACTTCTGCTCCTCTCCTGAAGGCTTGGGCAGCGCTGGATGCGGGGGGTTTTATGAAGCATCGTAACAGAGGACCATCTTTATTAATAAAGATATTTTGCCCGCTCCTGGTGCCCAAATTAACGAAGGGCCCATAACCCTGAATATATTCTACTGGGAGCAAGACTTCGCCTGGCCCTTGCCTCCCCACTCGGTGCCATTCCCCTCTTTATAAGTGACACAAATCATCGCTCGGGTCCTAATTCCAGCACTACAGTTATACAGGCCATTTCCTCAAACAATCGTTTGCTTTTTAAACCCCCCCTTAATTTAACAATTTATTCCCCTTAAACCCACGCCACTGAGGTGATGCTCGTGCAGTGTCCGAGAAACGCAGAGCCCAGAACTTTCACGAGGCCAGAAAATGATTTTTCTTCTTTGTGGTTTATTGTATCCTCTTATCTTGTCATATAATAGAAATAATGTTTATGGCATTGAGGCCTCAGCATCACTTGGCATTTAACCAACCTCAAAAGCAGTTTATTGCTTTGTATACTCTGCCGCCATGACCATTATCCCTTAAATCTCTATTGCTTTGTAATATACGAGGCAACAAATGGCTCCGGCGATTGGTTAAATGCGGAACTGAAGCTAAGGTGTGTTTTGGAGCTTGTATAATCCAAACGAATATAGATTATCCCTTTTATACCAGGCCTGGTACAGAGAGGGGGCAAAAAAACGACCCTCGTCTCCCTCCGAGCAGCTTTCCAGCGGTGAGTGCTCCTTGTCGTGGTCCAAACTTTCGGGTGGCCTGGGACCTGCCTGGTTCCTGGGCTCGGAGGTTTGCCGTGGGGCTCGCAGCCTCCCGCCGATGGATGCTGGCCGCAGCCTGAGCTGGGGTTTGTGCCGGTGCCTCCTTATCCCAGCTCCGCTGCTAGGAGGAACGAGTCTTGTCCCTGTTCCTGCAGGTGTCTCGGCAGCTGAAAGTCCTCGGTGGAAGCAGATCAGTCAGGACAAGCTGATGTGATAGGAAGAGGCAGAATAATGTAGTGGAGCGAGTAGGTAGGTGCGCAGGGCAGCCCGGAGGTGAGAGGAAGGCAGCGCCCGTGCCCATCTGCTTTACAGCAAAGCATCTTTCTTTCATGGCAATTCTAAAGGCTGGCTTTGTTTCCGTCCTTCTCTTGTCCTTCCCGTTACGGGGTGCAGCAAGGTAAGAAAATATTCCCTGCCTCGAAGGTGCCAGGAGCCAGCGGTACTCAGAGGAGATGCAGAGGGGTGTGTGAGCCCTGCTGGAGCTTGCTGCCGGGGCCACGCGTGCGCAGGGCACGGATGCGTTCGCTTTGAATACGAGCACGAACAGAAAGAAATATTTGTGCATTGATTTAACAGCCTCCTCAGGGCCTGCCTCTTGAGACTCTGCTCCTGGCGCTCACAAAGGGAAGGCAGACGAGCTGCGTGAGACACTCAGAGGGTTAAAATCGAGTCTTGGAGAAACTTCAGCCCAATTGGCTACCTGCTGTTAGAGCAAGCAGGAATTTAAACGGTGATTAAGCAGAGTTATGACACCCCGTCCTACCATAGAGATTGTTACTGTCCTGGCATGGGAACTGAGTGGGGCTAGCCTTGGACACAGGCGCAGGGTGTTTTTCCTAAAGAATCCCGGCTCCTAACACCCCCCAATTTAATGAGGTAGGAGCCGGTATGGCTTTAGAAATCGGAGCCTTATTAAGCAGGAGAGCAGCTTCTGTGGAGCAGGGCGGGTGGTAGCAGTCACTGAAGCTGGACAGGGCTGGTGAGAGCTGGAAGCCAAGAGCAGGACTCACAAGCTCCCCGTCCGGGGCTCTGTGCTGGGACCGACACCGGGTCTCTGCCTGAGGTGACCCAAGCACCTCGCGGTGCCACGGGGGCACCTGGGGACGAAAACGAGGGGCTGGATCCTCCGGGAAGCAGTTCCCATCCATCTGCGAGCCCTTGGAGGCGTTACAGAGACCTCCCCTGCGTGCCCCAAAGGGTCACAGCCTGGTGGGGTTGAGCTGAGGCTGACGCCCCTGTGCGCCAGCCAAATACTAAAATGAAAAAGTGGGGATGTTAACGATGGAGCCAGAATAAAAAAAAAATAAATAATTCTCCAAGCTTTTTGTTATGCTTGGGCACAGATACCCCGTGTCTGCACTTAGCATGCGAAGTCACGTATATGTTGTGTCCCTACTGCACCCGAGTGATTTGAAGAGCTGAGCCATAAACTAGAGTTTCTCTTCTGGTTTTTAAATCCAAGGAAATGTCTGAGGCTCCGTGGCGAGGAATTCCTAGCTGTATGTGCCTGCTTGCTTCACATCTGCAGCTTTTTATTTGAAGCTGCCACAGCTGAAATAAAATTCTGCAGAGAAACATCTTGGTTAAAGGTCTTCCATTATTTTCCAGGAGCGCAGGTTTCCTGAGTTAATTATTTATTTCAAATTAAGGCCTTTACAGCTGCGGTACCTGTACAGCAGGCACAAAATGGCAGATGCTGCACAAATCTCTGAGCATTTACAGTACGTAATGGGTCCGTGGCAAAGTAGTGCTTGGTTATAGTAACTCTTTAGGTTGTTAGCATCAAAAGAAGTGAATTAATTTGAATTGTAACTCATGTGTTGTCGGCAGAGCGGAGTGATATCTCCCACCTCTTGCTGAAGGTATTTTTGGAGGTGGGGAGGGGAAAGCTAATTTTGAATAATAATAAGCTTGAGAAGGCATCTGAAACCAGTAAACGTTTATTTTTTACACTCCTATAACTTAAAAACGGCCAAACCAATTTAAACCAAATTGGATAATAAAAAATATTGCTCCTAGGCTGAGCCCCTGTATGCCAAGTTCCAGCCTAGAATGAATTTTTATGACCAAATTATAAACCCCCTAGAAATGAAGGTTTAAAATAGAAATGTTGACAGACCTTTAACTACAAAAGCACTATAATAGAACTTCTTTTTTTATAAAATGGCTGTTTTAAAATATAATTAAGACTTAAATATTATTTAATAGCAGCATTTCCTGTAAGTTAAAGTCTTTATCATTCCTCCGGCTGGGGTTCGCTGCCAGTTCTGCGAATGCCACTTCTGCTTTGCATTTGAAGCACGTGCACGGCGCTGAACCGACACAGACACTTGTCTGTCAGATGGAAATGGCTCCGGACAGCTTTCCAAATCCCCCGTTTCTAAATAAGAGCCTGGATGCCAAAGGACTCGACGGACCTTTGCGCAAACCCCGCGGCCGCGCAGAAAGCGTCGCATAAGCCCGTGCCAAAGAGCCGGCTCTCAATAACGTGAAACGCCGTTTTCTTCGCAGGAAAACATCTTTGCATCCCCTCTGGTTGATTCGGTGTTAAGCAGGAGCTGTCTTTTAGTGCTGTGGCCGCTTTGGTGCCCCCAGCCCGTGCCCAAAACCTCTCTGGGCAGCGGCCGCGCTGCGGAGAGAACAGGTAACGAATCTGGAAGCCCTCCACGGGCACTGCAGCATGGAGAGGCAGCCTTGCAGGGATGAGGAGGAAAGGCTTTTCTTTTGCAAGGGCTTTCTGCAGGCTTCTTCTCCCCCTCCTGCAGCGCGGGCGCTGCCGCGGCTCCACGCCGCTGTCCTCCCCGATGCCCTTTTGGTGCCGGTGCTGGCCCGGTGCCACAGGGCAGCTGTCACCCCACCCAGCCCGGGCTTGGTTTTCATCCCTGCCCCCCCACCCCCGCCTTTTCTTGGACTGGCTAATTCCTCTATTTTGCTGCCTTTCTTCCCCTCTGCACCCTCCCCATGGTTTAAAAATAACCCTGGGCTGGTTGCTGCAGTGCCACGGGTGCAGGGAGCGTTGCAACACCCGTTTCCCGTCATGGCACATGGCAGGCTTCAAAGTGACACTAGCCAGGGAAGAGTAACGGTTATTGCAGGGTGTCCTCTGCGTTTTCCCCCTGGATTTCTTCTTCTCTGCATCCTTTTTGCCTGCCAGTAAGCTCCTGGCTTCAGCCCTGCTGCCAAACCCCTTCTGGTGCAGCCCTTGTGATGTAGTGGTGGTGCTGAGAGCAGGAGGCAGAGCTCGTGAGATCTCCACCTCAATTTTCTGGGGCGATGTGTTTCGTGTGTGGCTTTTCTTGTTTGTTTAGGGAAGAAGACGACTGGCAGAAGGCACCTGGGAATTGGGAACGTTTGCAGGGGAGGCTCCGAGACGCTGCAGGCACGCTCGTGCTGCTCGCCCTCCTCGCCGGAGCCCCGGGGGTTGCTCTGCGGCTGCAGCCACGTGTGAAGGGCTGGGTGGGCGAGAGCAGCTTTTCCCTCCTGCACAGGGCTTGGGACATGGGTGCCTAAGGCCACTGGGGGAGGCGGCTGCTAGAAAGGGCATGCACTGCAGCAAAATTTATCTGGAAGCTGTTGTTGGATGTTTTCATCTACCGCAGCGTCCTCCTGCGTGTGCAGCACTAGGGGGGGACTGGCAGGAGTCTCTGGAAGGTGCACTGGATGTGCTTGGTGAGGCTTTAGAGCATATTTCTCTAAAAACCTCTCAAATCCAATTAAATATATGTCTGGGTTTTTTTAATGAATTGTTTTAACCATACATAGAGGAGATAAGTAACTGAAACTTGCTTTAGTTCCTTTCTACTTCTGATTTTCTAAAAAAAAATAATAATCTGCCCTGACCCTGGCTTCTCACGCTGGAGATGCAATGAGATTTGGCAACAGCTTTCACATTTCTTAGTTATCTCTTCTGGTGAACGCCTATTCTAAAAAAAAAAAAAAAATAAAGCTCGTAATACGATTTCTTGGCCATAGTGGCTGCTGTAGCAATTAAAATGAAGAAATAGCACCTCTGGATTTGAAGAAATAGCTGCGTGCTTTTCCCCTCTGCCGCCTCAGAGATGCTGTGCTGAGGCTGCAGGCTGCCTAATAACGCCTTAAAATATGCAGCAGCCGGCTTTAATGCAGGTCCTGTCAAAGAAAAGGCTGGCGGAGGACGAGCCGTGCTGCAGAGCCATCCGCCGCCGCGCCGGGCACGCTCGCCGCTCGCTTCATTAGCATACTTGTTCATTTTGGCATCAGCCGGGGTATATGAGGCGGCACGCAACCAGTAAACCTATCGCGTGTTGCAGTGGAATAGCCAGTAATGGAGCTAATTGCCCTTTTGGAGCACCTCTCGTCCCAGAGGATCCTTCAAACCGCTCGCAAATCACAGCCGAAGCGCACCCACCGCTGAGCTGCGGCGCTGGGGTGGTTCGGTTCCAAAGGGAGCCCCTCCTGCCAGCCACGAAGGGGGCGAGGGCTCAGGGGCAGCGGCAAAACCTTCGTTGGAGCTGCCCAAAACTTGATTTCGCCTTCTGTGTTTGAGAGGAAGGGCGCTGAGCGGCTCCCAGCCTGATTCCCAGGGCAGGCTGGGCTGCCGAGCCCGCTGCTTTTCAACGGGCGACTTGCAAACTCAGGGGTATAAATATATATAGAGAGAGGAACCAGGATATTCTCCCTATCTCTTCTCATATATATTTATTCATGTCTGATACACGTCCCATCTACATTATATACATAAAAATATGCACATAGCCTGGCTCGGAGCCCCCTTTTATTGGGGCCATTCAATGCCACATACGTGAGCAGAGCGGGAGGGAAAGTCCACAGTGGAAATTTCTGTGGGTAACGACGTGGGAGAACATCCCCCCGCTTGGAAAGCGGCCCCTGCACAGCACCCAAGGGTGCAGGTTCAGCAGGGTGCCCACTCATTGCGAGCATTTTGGTATTTCAGGGTATTTTTGGTATTTCGGAGCCGGCTTTAGGGTTCTTGCCCTTTCTCAAGGGTCCCCCCTGCAGAGCTGCACGCAGGCTCTCGCAGCCCCTCGAGCTGGATCTGGAGTTTCTCAGGTGCTGCCAGGTTTCCAACAATTTCTTTTATTTCTTTTATTTTTTCTGAGCCCCGTCCTTGCTGTTTGCTCCCAGATTACGAGGCGGTTTCCACTTTCTTGAAGCTGAGGGGGGGGGGGCTCACGAGGAGGGAGGGTTTCCCCTTTCTTGGGAACATGATCGGGGCTGCAAAAATACCCACAAAGGAGCGTGGCTGCGGGCTTGCAGGGAATGCTTTCTTCTCGTTTTGATTTAAGGGGCTTTCACAGCCGCGGAGTTTCTGCTCCGAACAAAATAATCTCAGCCCAGTCCTCACCTAGAGCTCTCGCCCTATATCAAAAATGCAAACGGCGTGTGCTGCTAGCATGAGGCCATAAATCGAGCCGGGCTCTTTTATTAACTTGAAATTAGACTGATCTGAAAACTTGCTGGTGCTCTGGAGCTCAGGAGGGGCAGAAAGCTGCCCGGGGCTGCGTGCTCCCGCAGCAGCGGGCAGAGCTGCCCCTGTTGCCGCGTTGGCCGGCGAGTTTAACCTCGTGCCATCTTATCTCCAGGCCTGCTTTTCATCCCTGCTCCCTCGGAAAGCAAATGTGAAGCAGGGCTCTGGGTGTGGAGGTTTGGGACGGGTGAGGTGGTCAAGTGAGAGAGAGGTCTCGGGGTGCAGTCCAAGCCTGCGCCCAGGATCGAATTCTTCCTGCCTCTTCCGTGGTCAAATACTTCCTTATTTTAGAAACAGTCTCTTGAAGACCAGACAGTCTGGTTTGGGGGTTTTGGTGGTGGTGTTCAGAGCCTCGCTTCCTACCTGCTTAATTTCTGAAGTTTAGGAGTGGGTCGTGGTGTTGTGCGGACAGCTAACGCTCCCCAGGTTAATGCAGGTGGATGCAGCACGCAGCTCTGACGAAGGCCGTGCTTTCGTGCTAGCACAGATGCATTTAATCTCCAAAAAGGTGCACGAGTTTGCAGGATTTTCTGCAAACCTCTTGCATAAAATCCAGGGAAACCGTCACTTAAGGACAAAGAAAACACAAGTGGGGGGACTCAGCGAAGGCCTCTCCTCTCCTTCCCCAGCAAAAATGGTTCTGAGGAGCGTGCTTTGGGTCACAAGGGAAAAAAAGAGAGGTGTCTTTTCCCTCCTTACACCCCACACGGAGTCAGTAGCACCCGACGAGCTCGTGACCTCTTTTAATTTCAATCCCTAAACAGCAGCAAGGAGAGGGGGGACACGATTTTTTCAGGAGCCTGCACCCCTGCCCGCTTCTCTGAGCCCAGCAAGACCCGACCGAGCCCTGCAGAGGCGGCGGCCGGAGCTGGCTCTTGGCAAGAGGGGAGAAGAGGAAGGATTTCAGCCTCCGAGGATGCTCGCCGGGCCGGAGCCGGGCATTGTGCGGCGGCCGCTCCGCCCCTCTGCGGCTGACTGCGGCTTTCCACCGTGGCTGCGGCTCGCCGCGATGCCGAGCAGGGGACGCCGCGTCCTCGTGCGCTTTGCGAGCCCCCGAGCCTCGCTGGAGAGCAAGGGTGGGATAGGAAAGCTCGAAGCAGTAATAATATCTCGGGTTCTTTCCAGAGGTGCTTCACGTGAGATCAGAGAATGGCAGCAGAGCTGATGGTAGGAGGGATTTCTAGGTAGGCTTTTTGTATTTTTTTATTTTTAGGGGTTTTTTTTTGGCCCCTCTCCTCCCCTCGGTGGCTGCTGCTTGGCTCGAGAACCTTTATCTTAGAGACTCAGCTCTTCATCGAGGTGTGAAAGCTCACAATAAGTATAAATACATTTATTTCTAGCCACTCCTAATGCTGGAGGAAGCATTTATAAGGGACTGCTGGGTTCGGGCAGCCGCCGCGGTGCGCTGCCACTGGGGGCTGTGGTGCTGCAGCCGCACAAAGGACTGGCGCACGCATGTCGGCGCGTTACAGGCAGGAAGAAAAAAGCACCTTTTGGGCTTTTTTTTTGGTGTGCCTAAACACGTGGCCTATCCACAGAAGACCCCTTTGTGCACAGAAGGTGGCAAACGGGGATTTTGCTTCGGGAGATTCGCTCCTTCCTCGGGTTAGCGGTGCTGGCCGGAGGGATTGAGGCTGAATAAGCCCGGGCTAAGGCAGGTCCTGAGAGCTTTGGCAGAAATAAAGAGGGCCGTGGAGCAGGAGAGGCTGGGCTGATGTTTGGTAACATCCCCGCCGTTCTTACAAGGTCCCCTGCAAATCTCCTGCGATGGTAAATCTCGGGAGGAGCGTGGCGTCGTGTTTATTTAACACCTGCTTAATGATGCAAGCTGAGAAACTGCACCGCCACTTCCCGAGCACTTGTACCAGCTGTTTAGCTCAAATAATTTTTTTATATGCCGGATTAAAACAATAAAAACATTAAAGTCCTAAAATTCCCCCTGAGAGTAAACATCTAGACAATAAAGAATTGTGTGTGTAGGGGATGGGGTGGGAGAGTTCTGCAGCAGTGCAAAACAAGCTATAAATTAATCTCAGCAGTAAAGGCTGCTAAATGGAACCATTTCATAAAATGAAGTTCTTGCAAAACGTTGGAGCAGTCTGTCTTTGGGGCAGTTAAACGTTTTTGGCTTCTTAACTTCTTCAGGTTATTTATAAGCGGTGGATGTGTCTCGTGGCTGTGCCGGTCCCTCCTTTTAGGCAGAGAAGCGGGGTTTGAGAACGGGCGAGGGGCTCACGGTCGCAAGGGTAATTGTCAGGAATTCAAAGCATCACCTGTCGCTTTTGTCTGCTCGAACCCTCCTCATGTGGACTTCAGACAGGGCGATGAGCAGCTCAGTCTCAAAAAAAAACACCCGTTTACAAGAACAAATACTCAAGGGACCGGATTTCAAGCAATCCAAGCCAGAGATAAAAATGTGGAGCGGCCCGTCCCACCAGAGTCTTGCTCGTGGGTGTTTTTCTGGCTCTTTTCTTTGCTTTTTTGGTGCAAGGCTCCTGCTTTCCCCTCCGCTGCTGCCACCCCAGCCACCTGCAGAGTCACCGTGCGATGTGTCACCGAGTCCTCGCAGTGCTGAGGGTGCAGCTGCGAGCTCTTCGCTGCACAGCATCCCTGTCGGCATCTTAATTCTGGCTCTCGTGCAATCTGCTAATTCACCTGCTCGCTTGGGATTAACCCGAGCCTTTGTTTCTGTGGTTGGGGGAGAGATTTCCTGCACGCGCTTCAGGTATTAAAAGCAGTTTGTGATCGCTGTGTTAGCTAGTCTCCCTTTTGTGCAATGTTTGCCATAAACCTCAAACATCAGCGAGCTTTAGAAAAGAAAATCTCAATGCATTTCGCTCTGACTGCGTGCGAAATTTTATTAGCGGCAGCCCGTAACGTGGGCGGAAGAATGGTTGGGACCCCGAGGATGCGAGCGAAGCGGTTCTGGTGACCTCAGCTGTGTATTTCTGCACCGCTGAATCATCGCCCAGGTGGCACCCGGCAGGGCTCAGCTCTGCTGCCGGGGCTGGGAGGAGGCTGTAGATCAAACGGCACGGGGAAACGCGGCTTGCATTATGCTTGCCTCCATCCCTCCTGATTTTTCTTGCACTTAAGAGTTTCTCCACTTAATTTTTATTAAGGGCTGCAGGTGGAAAGTAATGCTAAAAGGGTTTGCCATTAGCAAGGAGCAGCCAAGGAGGCAATTAGGAGCGAGCGAGAGCCCTGGGCCAGCGCGAATTGCAGCTGGGAAGCCTGCTGCAGACACAGAGGGGCTTTTGCTGGGGATTTGGTCAGGTCACCAAGTCCACCGGCAAGCACGGAGAGCTGGGAGCGTGCTAATGCGCTCCTCAGACGTAATCCTGGTGTGTAGGCAGCTGAAACCTCCCCCTCGTGAGCTCCGGTGGTGGCAGGCGGTGGAGAAGAACGTGAGCAGAGCGAGGAGATTTGCTTCCCCGTGAGCCTGCCCCGACTTGCCGGGGAAAGCTTGGCACCTTGTGCAAGCAGGCACGGTTGCATAATGGTTGCAGCTGATTTGGGGAAAGGATCCAGCTCCTTGGCGCAGGTGATCTGTGGGTGCGGGATGGAGTGGCGCAAAGAGCTGGAGTTCGACCCCTGTGCGATAGGCTGCCCCGAGAAACCATAAATCTCGGGAGAGAAGAGGGTCACTGAGAACCTCATCAGGGTGGGAGCAGCAGCGCCGCGTTAATATGCCCATAAATCTACCTGTTACGAGAAAACAGGTGGCTCTTCCAAGGGGCAAAAAGAGGCAAACGCCTGGATTTTTTTTTCTGCCGTTGGCCTTCCTCCTTTTAGGAGCGAAATTACTGCCGCACCTCGTCGCCTCTCGTGGGGAATCGTGGCCCTTACAAAATGAGGGGCTTGGGGTTTTGTCCGTTTCTGGGAACGCAGCAGGAGCGGGGGGGGGGGGGGTTGCCAAAAGCTCCGGGAGGAAGGTGCGAGGGATGCGCCGAGAAAGGCTGCGTTCTCGTGCGCCGTGGTGCTGAGATCGGTGTCAGGAAGCTTTTTTGTACCATGGGGTGGGTTGGCTGCAGGGGAAATCCCGCCCGAGAGTGGGATCCGGGAGCTGGGGTAGTGTGGGGTGCTCAGAAGGGGCGCGGAGCATCTGCAGCCGGGAGAGAGTCACTGCAGGGCTCCGAGGAACCCCTCGGTCCCATCCCAAATCTCGCACTGGGGCACCTGTGGATGTCACGGGTGGCTGACGTGGTCTTCTGAGCTTCCACGGAGCTCGTGCACCTCTCAGGAGGCACAAAGGGGCCAGACCCTGCGTTAAAATACGCCAGTTGCTTCTCAGGGTGGCTGGGGATCCACAGAACTGAATTTGGCTCCTGCTTTTTGTCCCTCTCCGCTCGAGGCTTCGTTAAGCCGTGCTCACGCTCCTCTGGTTGTGTGGATCCGCTCCTCCTCATAGCTTCTTCCTCCTAGCTAGGAAATGCTAATATTAATGGGGAAATAGGCTAATGTGCTAATATTAAAGGGGAAAAAAAGCAACGAGCCTCTGTATCCATTTAGCGTGATGCCCTCTCCAAAGCGGTGCTGTTAGAGGTTCCCCGTGAGAAGTTCTAGCTCAGGTCCACAAAAAAAAAACAACCCACCACCCTGTTTTTGTGCCCTAAAAGCCTAAGGAGAGGCTCGCACAGCATGAATGGGTGGGCGCCCACCCAGTACTGCGAATGAATTGAAGGAAACCAACCTTCCAGCGCGTTAAAACCCTGAATGGGGACCACAGCATCCTTCTTCTAATTGTGGTGGTGCTCAAAGGTCAAGGCTGAGTCACGGCGACTCCTTCAAGCTGCGGCGCACGGGCACAATGAGCGCTTTTTTTCCACTGGAGCTAACTCTTTGTTTTTAGGATCGGCTTTCTTGTAGCACCAGGACAATAGTGCGGCGGAGGGGATCGGCGCTAGCGAGGCGTCTTCCGAGGGGACGACAGCCGAACCTCTCCGATGAGCCTCAGCCCAGCTGGCTCCCTCCCAACAATTCCGAATTTGCTTCCCAAATTAACGTCAGGGGATTGGATTGGAGTTGCAGCACCGGCTGTCCGGAGCGGTAAATGGGGTTTTCCATCCATGGGAGCCCGCTGTTCGAGGCCCGCTCCTCCGGCACGGCTTGCCCTTGTGCTCCTCCAAGGGTAAGTCCAGGGAGGGCGACGGCGCCATGCCAGGGCACGCAGCTCCCCGCAGCGGTGCCCGGGCTGCTCCTCGCTCCCACCCGCGTGCCTCAGGTGTCTCGGCGAGATGCTCGTCCCGGTTTTGGCTGGATCCTGCTGGCTCGTTTCCCTCTGAGCACATTTTTGGGTTCCCTCTAGCCACATTTTTGAGCTCCCCTCCCGGCACCGACAGCGCCGCCGTTGGGGGCGAGCGGCGCAGGGTCCCCGCCAGGTGCAGCGACGTGCGGGCTGCGCGGGGCTCCCCGTTGTCACCCGGGGGCTCAGGGGCTCGATTTCCAACGAGGCCGAGCTCTCAGCTGAAATGTACGGCTTGGCAGCGAGCGGGGAAGCCGGAGCGACTCGTACCACAGAGCTGCATGTGCTGCGGCACCTGCTGCCAAAACCTCTCCGAGCCCCTGCCTCATTGACAGCCTTGGCCCCTGTCCAGAGCCTGTTTAAGAGCCCCGTGCAGCCTCCCAAAGCACAAATCCTCAGCCCTGTAGACAAATTAATCGACTCCAGTTCGGATTTAATTATTTTTTGCGCATGCATTCTCGTTTCTCGGGGTATGCGGAGAAGGAGTTTCCTGTTATTCTTTTCTTTTCACTCTATAAATTATCTCTTGCCTGCGTGCGTCGTGCGGGGCTTGCTGCTGATGCTGTTTGTTTGCTGAGAACGAGTCTTTGCTCCCAAATTATTCATTCAGGAGCTGGGGAGCGTTCGAGGCAGGAAGGGTGACTCACTTGGTAAACAGCAGAGGCTTGCAGGGGAAGGCAGGAGCCCAGATTGGGTTTCTGTGGTAGATCTGAAGGCTTGGGAAGGGAC
Organism: Cygnus olor; assembly: GCF_009769625.2. Classification (NCBI taxonomy): domain Eukaryota; kingdom Metazoa; phylum Chordata; class Aves; order Anseriformes; family Anatidae; genus Cygnus; species Cygnus olor. The sequence continues at coordinate 1,578,789 of NC_049197.1, forward strand.
GGGGGGGGGATTTTTTTTTCCCTTTTTCACCCTTTCTTCCCCTTTCTTCTCTGCCACCAGCACCGGGGGTTCGTGATTCTGCCTCCGGATCGCGGGAGGGCAGAGCCCCACGAACTTCACCGTAGCACTTTTCCCCCCTCAACGCCCCCCAGCTTCCCAAACCGCTCAGCCCCGTGGTCGGGCAGGGCAGGAATTCTGCGTGGCCGAATGCCCGCGCTCCTTGCCCCTTTTCCTTGGTCTGTGGCCCCCGGCTCTTGCGACAGCAAGAAACGCCGAGCTCCTAATGAATCCCTGCCTGAAATACGGCCGGGGGAGCGCAGCCGTAATTGCCTTTGTTAATATTTTTTTTTTTCTGCAGTGCTTCTCGCACGGCTCCTGGTGCTTGCGTGCGCGCTCGGCTTCCTCTCCTAACGCCCTCGTGAAGTATGGTGCCTTTTTTCCCTTTTTATTTGCTCTGTCTGGTAGGTAGGGGGAGAATTGATGGCTTGCCCAAGGTCACACTGAAAACCTGTGGTGCTGCTGGGATTCGAGCTGGGGACGTAAGAATGATTCACGTCCACGCTGGAGCTATCTGGGGGATCCCATGGGGCAGGCGCACATCCGTAGGCACAGGCTGCGGAGCCGCTGACGCTCTGCAACTCCACCCCTTCGCTCACCTCCCTTAATTACCGCTGGGCCTCTCCTCTTAAGTTATGTGGCAGCGGTAATTAATACGTGGGTTTTAATAACCTTCACTCGCGGCGAAACGAGGCTAAAAACGCTCCACCGTGTGGAAGGAAACAATCGGTGCATCGCCGCAGGCTTTGTGCCGATGGCTCCGGCCCCTGCCAGCACCACGCGAGCGGAGCAGAAGGGTGGTGGTGTTTGAGAAAACGCCGCCTGCTCCCACGTAGCCCGGACCCGTCGGAGATTTAGGAGCCCGACCTGCCTGGGGTTCGCATGCCGGGGTTTGGGCTGCGATCCCAGGGGGAGCTGAGCACCGGGGGCCGCTCGTCTGTGCGGCCGGGTGTGCTTTGGGTGAAGCAACCCGGCTGCTCCTCTGCCTTTTTCCACCTTTTTGAAAAAGGGGAAGAGGTTGGTTCTAGGTCCTTCAGGGCCCTATAAAGAAATCCTTTGGGTTTTCTTTGGCTTGGGTTCGACAGCGAAAGCTCCCGGTGTCCGAGCCGGGACGTTTATCCCAGTTATCCCACTGGGATCGATGCCATCCCAGCAGGTAGCTCCTGGCCATTCAGAAGGGCTGAGGTTGGTTTTGTCTGCACCCAGACGTGCTGATGCTGAGCTCCAGCGTGCTGGAGGTGAAGGAGATGCTGTGTCTGCCACAGGAGACTTGATTAAAAAAAAAAAAAAAGAAAGTTGAATGCGGAGTTTATTAAAGAATTTGCCCCGTATGTCCTTGGCCGAATGCTTCCCTCCTCGCCGCTACGTGGTGTGCTGTAGGCCAGATGGTTGCTGCCTTCCCCCCTGCTGAAACACCTGCATTTCAGCGGAGGGGCATGTGTATGAGAAGCCCTCTGGGATAAGCGAAGCTATAGAAATGTAAATTAAATTATTTACCTACTCCCAGTTAAATGCTCTGCCCTTCTGGCCAAGGAGGAACGCGGATGGGACGGGCTCCAGAACCTGCCTAACTCTTTGTTTAAATCGCAGGGAACTTTGGGGAGCCACCTGAGCAGCTAATTGCTGGGGATTTGGTAGGAGCAGCATGCCGAACCCATAAAGTCCCCTCCCTCCAGCCTGCTCCCTGCTGCGTGATAAAACAGCGGCTCGTCTCGGGGACATGGAAGCATCGTGTGTTGTCACCGTGACCTTGCCGTGCTGGGGGCCCTCTGCTCGCTGCAGGTGGGAGAAATGCACGAGGAGAGGCTGGGCACCGCCGCGTGCTCCCAGCTTCTCCTCCCCACGCAAGCATTTGCAGGGCGGACGAGCCGACGCAGAGGAGGTGCTGCTGCGCAGCTCTCATCTGTGATGACTGGCTGAAAAACAAAACAAGCCCCCCAAAAAGTAACTCTGAAATCACATGGTTCCCTCCAGAAGAAAAAGAAGGCATCTTTGTTGTGGCTTGCACAATGCCAACGAAGCGTCTGTTAAAGGCTGTGCTGGCGGCTTGGACGGGGCTTCCTAACACCAGCACCCTGTGAACAGGCTGGAGTTTCTGATTATTATTCTTTTTTTTTTTTTTTTTTTTTAAACAAGGAAAGGAACGTGAATTAATCACGGGGCAGGATGTAAGCAGATTTTTAAAGCAAAAGGCATAGCCACATGGGTCCCTGGAGTTGCCGGAGCCAAAAATAACATTGCAAGGGTTTAATCTCGATGCAGTTTCAGTGGGGGGGGGGGGGGGAACAGCAGGGGGATCTTGCCCCAAATGCGTCCAAGCCTGCTCCTTTCCGAGGTGATTGAGCTGGCTGTGGCCTTTTTGATTTTCACAGAACTTGAGTCAACAGAAATAACCTTTTCCTGCTGCCCCTGCCTTTTGGGAAGGGCACCAAAAGGGGTGCTTAAAGCCTGGACGTTTTGAAGTCAGGCATCCTGCTGCAATGCCAGAAACGGCAGCGCTGGGGGAGAGACAAGGGGCTGAGCTGACATCCCCCGGCCCGTGGGGCCGTGGAGATGAGCCCTTGCCCCCCTTTTAGGCTTTCCTTCCTCTCCTGCACGCACCAGGGTGCCGTGACCTTGGCTGGGGGGCCCCAAGCACAGAGCCTGGGCCGTGGCCGAGCAGCAGGGCGCTGCGAAGGATCCGCTCCCCTCCTGCCGAAAGGCTTTGTGTTGGGCAGGGCTCCCTCTGGATACAGGGACGTGCCGCGTGCGACCTCGGGTTTTGTTCTCCATCGCTCGTAAACCTTCGCTCTTCTTTTCATTTGGCCTCGGCTGGCGGAGGTGCTGTCTCTTCCCTCCTCTAGCGGAAGGATGCCGCCACTGAAGGCAGCTCTCCAGGCGCGCTCGGCAGCCGAAGGTGCCAACAGAGCTCCCTTGGCTGCCTTTGGGACCGTCGGCACCAGCTTTTCCCATGGGAGCAGGCGGGCTCCGAGCCCTTCTGGGGGAAAACCCTCCCCTGGTGGCATGAGCAAAGGGAAAATGGGGCCGAAATCTCTGCACGCCATCCCTCCGAAGCGTAAAAACAGACAGCGTGGCCGCGCTCTTGCTGCATTCTTTCGAACCAACAAGTCTTCGCCGTGTTACCGCCGCTGTCTCGTGCCACCTCCTCTCCTCTGGAAACGGGCCCAGCTGGGGATTCACGGGGCAGATAATTGTAATGGTCCCCCCGGCCTCTAAAACCCATGAATCACTCGGGTAGCCGGGCACTTTACGCGCATTAGCGAATTAATCCTTCCAGCCTCTGCGCGAGGGAGGGGGGGAATTAGCGTGGTCATTGCTCAGCTGGGAAATGGGGGGGATGGAGCCCGGATCTCGCGTGGGAACCGGGGAGGGTCGCATCACTCAGAGCCGGCACCGCTCACCTTTGGGCACCCGGCCCTCGGGGGGTGCCCGTGACCCCGCATTAGTTACCTCCGCGGCTGGGCCGGGCGCATGGAGGATACCCATCCAGCCTGCCCCGCCACCAGAAATCCATCCGAGCCCCGTCACGGCGAGCTGTGTGCGCGGCGCGAAGGGGAGGACGAGCTGCGCCCCACGCCAGGTGGGCTCCGGTGTCACCCGTGGGTACCCCTTGCCCCCCGAGGTGGTGCTTGGAGGGCAGCGCAGACCCCGAGACACCCCCCAGCCCCCTTGTCCTGGGATGCTCACACCACGATAACCGAGGTGGGCTTTGGGAGTGGCACCCGGGGTGGCTCCTCTGGAAGCCGGTGCCTTTTTGCACAGCTCAGCCAGCGCTGAGTTTCCCTCCAGTGCCGTGCTTGCAGGGCTCGTGCTGTCTCCTTTTGTCTCCCATCCTATCCAGGTGTCTCAGCCACGCTGCGGGCAGGATAACGCTGCTGCGCCAAGGGTCGGAGCAGCGTTTGGGCTTCCCCGTCTTAACAGCAGCTCTATTAATTCAGCCCCGTCAGGAGCCTGATGCGGCCAGGTTTGGCTCCCCACCCCTTCCAGGTCCCACGGCTTGCGCTTTCTGCAAGGTAAAGCCTCCTTTTCCCAACCGTGTGCCCGGGGAACGCTTTGTGCCGCCGCAGCCCGCACCCCGTCTATGTTAAAACTGAATTTCGGCCAGGTGGCAGGCTCAGCACCGCAGCCGCTGGTTGTGTTCTCTGAAAACGACTGTCGAGGTTAAAAAACAGGCACGCAGCTCGCGCGCCGTGGCTGCCGCCAGCGAGCACCTGGGCCGCTGGGCTCGGTGCGGTGGGTTCAGCACCCTCTAACCCTCCCTTTGCATGGGATTCATCCTGCGTGGGATGCATCCAGCTCTGATTTTGCCTCTGAAGGCAGAGCCCTGGCCCGGGGGAGCCCAGCTCTCAGGGGGCTTTCTGTGCCGGGCCAGAGCCCGTGCTGTGTCTCCAGCCTGTGTCAGGGGACAAACCGTGCTCCGTTCGCCCGCGGTTTGAATGCGGTCAAAGGCTTTACGAATGCGAAAGGGAGGAGAAACGTTAAGCAACCCCTTGTTTTTCATGTCCTGCTTCTTAAATCGATGGAAAATGTTTCTGCCTGAAGATCCAGGCTTCAGCCTGCTGCGTTTATTCTCTGGCTCTTGTTCTAGCAGAGATGGCACGTCGGTCCAGCTGGAAGTATTGTGCCCTATTAAATAAAGATTTTTAAATGAGCACGCTTATTCATCGAGCTGTCACAGCCTGTTGAGTAAAGAATGCGACTGTCCAGCCTTAATCTGCCTCAAATCTGTTTTCTCCAAAAAGCTGGGACTGTCTCTTGGGTAAATAAACTCAGCTCCGTGTTTACCCAAACCCCAAATGCCATCGGCGTGCTCCAGCCCTCGCACTGAAGGCAGCGGCCGGAGCTCCCAGAGCCATCGCAGGGGGAGAGAAGAGCTGAAATGGGGGCTGTGTGCGGCGTTTAGATCAGATTTTACACTGCCGCCGCTCGCAGGGCCGCTGCTTTCGGGGCCGATGCACGCCGCGGAGGCGGCCGCGGCATCCTCAGCTCCGCGCGGCTGTCCCTCGCCCCAAAGAGTTTACAGCCTACATCTTCTTTTTAATTCAGACACCCGCAAACTAGTAGGCTGAAATAACACTGCTATATGTCAGCTGCTGATGGAAGGAGATTAAATATTAAAGCTGGTGCTGTGGCTTTAACTCATTCGCCCTTTTTTTTTTTTTTTTTCCTATCCCCCCTCCTTCTTTCCCCCGCTCTCCCCCCTGCTTTCTTCTCTGTGTAAAATGACATGATTTAGAACTGAAGTGCCAGACTCAGCCTCTAGGTTTCGGCGTTTGGAAATGTATGTAGAAAGATATATTGTGTCTGTGAGCATTTCTGTGCAGAGAAAGAGAGAGCTCCGCAGCTAGTAAGACCACATAAAGATGTTAAATAGAGCTGTAACGCGCGCCGAAAGCAGCAAAAGTGCCCTAGAAAAAAAAAAAAATCCTGCACGGAGCAAAATGAAAGATTAAAATAAATTCAGCGGTACCAACGCTGCCAAGTCCGGGCTGAAACGTGCCCCTTGTTGGAGCCAGGGCTGCTGGGGAGGACGTGGCGGGGGGGGAAATGTGGCCCTCTTCACCCCTTCCTCGCCCTGAAAATCTCATTTCTTTACCTAGCACAAACCCAAATGGGAGAACTGAGCATTTCTTCATTTTCCTTTTTTTTTCCCCCCGTGTCTGCGTGTTGAGCATTTGGAGCCGCTGCCGGCGTAGCGGCCGCCTGCCTGCTCAATATTCATCGGGAACCGGCTGCTCCTCCGTCCTCGCAAAAAAATCCTGATTTATTCTCCTGCGCTTACCGTAACCCACCCTTTTTCCTCCGATAACGGCTCGTCAGCGTGTCGAGCGGGGGCTGGCAGCCGGTGCTTTTGGGCCAAAAGTGTGACAAAGTGCCGGTGCCAGCCCTTCCTCCCCACGTCCCCCCTTCCGCCAGCGCTTTATGGCAAAAACGAGGCTGCAAATTTGGGCTCCCTTGGCGAAACGGCGGCGGCAGCGGCTTCAAAATCCCACCCCGGGGCTGCGCTACGCTCGCTCCTCTCCTTTGTTCGGCCGCGCTTTGGCATCGCGGAGATTTGTGACGCCGTTTGGAAACGAGTCACATCGGGGCTGGAGCTGGGGCCGAGGTTTTGCTGAAGCTTCTGGGAGCGTGGAGAAAAGAAACCGGGCAGAAGCGTGTGTGGGTCTTTAGCAAAACTGTTGGGAAGTGGGATTTAAGGTTTAGCTGCGGGGAGCAGCGACCAGGAAAGCCTCTGCGTGCGCACCCGGGGTTAAGCAGGCAAAAACCTCTTTGTTGAGCTGCCTGCAAGGGTGTAAAAGCTCTGACCTCTTTTAATTCAAGCCCCGGTTACGAGTCACCGTCAAAAGCCTTATGGACCTGTCTGCTGTAACATATTTTAAGGCTGCTTTGCAGAAGGTGCCTGGTGCTGTACCCAAGGGGAAGACGGATGGGATGCGCGCGGAGGCGCCTGATGTCTCGGCAGGGCCGCCCCTCGCCTCTGCTGGCACCCGGGTGGCAGCTCCCAGCTCGGGAAAGGCGGCTTTGCCCGAGCAAAAAATCGAGTCCTAAATAAGCATCAGGAGGAGAGGGTGAACCAGGGTGTCACGCTCGAGCTAATTCACCCAAACAGGTGGCTTTGGGGTGGTGTGAGGAAAAAAAAAGGAAGGGGGAAAGGGCGGAAATTCTTTGCCACGGCAGCAGCTCTTTCTAGAAACGAGAAAAAAAAAAATACGGCCAGCCCGCTGCTGCACGGCTGCTGGCTGCGTAAAAATCCTGCAGCACGGCCCGTGCGGTGCCCTCCGCCTCGCGCTTTGTCGCAGTCTGTTAGGAGAGGCGCAATCCATCCTCGGCTCTTGATTATTATTTGCTTTAACTCTGTCCTTGCCTCTCTCCCCTGCTCCCTCCGCCTCGCGCGGCGCAGAGCAGCCCTGCGCCGGGCGACGCTGATGGCAGCGAGCCCTTTTGTCTGCCTTTCCAGCGGCCGCGCCCGGCCCTGCGGGGTTCCCGAAAGCACGGCCCAAAAGCGGGGTTTTTCAGCCCAGGATCCTGCCGCAGGTGGAATTTCAGGCGGCGTTTTTATGGCACGCCAAGGGCGGCCCCCCCCTCGGCACGGCACCACCACCAAGAGCCACGTCCGTCCCGCGCCGTAAAGCCCCGGGGCTGAACGGCTGCCCTGGTGCCAGCTCTGCCAAAAAAAAAAAAAAAAGCTGATTGACCCCGAATTCCCCTAATTCATCCCTCCATCAGCCAGCAATCAAGCGGCACGTTTCGCCGAGCGGCGCGGCGGCGGCGGCGACCGTTTGCATTTCCGAGCTCAGCTGCAGCCACCGGCGCAGCCCCGCCGCTTAAAAAAAAAAAAAAAAAAAGGATTATTCAAAATATTTGTCCCCCGTCCGCCAGAAGGCCGCCTAATGGCTTTTCGGTTTGGAGCGCTGTGTTCACACCCCGCTTCTCCAACAATCTGTCCCGCTCTGGTTTTGCTTAACGCTCGGCAGCGATTGTGTTACAGTCGCTCTCCGGGCGGCTCTCTCTCCCCCCCCCCCCGAGCCTGCTGCAGGATGTACCGTAAAACCCAAAATGCATTTATTCACCATTTTCTAAATTGTTTCATTTCAGAGGTTTACAAACGAGGACCACCTGGCGGTTCATAAACACAAGCATGAGATGACATTGAAATTCGGCCCTGCTCGAACCGACTCAGTCATCATAGCAGGTATGCGGCGTTCAATCCAGGCCAACTCGGAAAATGGTGCACATTAATATAGCATGACTGCAAGATTAATACCGGGGACCAGATGCACTGAAAAACGTCCCTACCTCCCATAAAAAGCTCTTGTGATCTGCATTTAATCAGGAGGAAAGGAAAGCCAGAGGCTTCCAAGTTTCTTTTTTTTTTTTCTTTATTTTATGGTAGTATCAGGTTTGTGGGGGGTTTTTTGTTTGCCTTTTTTTTTTTTTCCTTTTTTTTTTTTTTTAAGCTCTCACCCTTTTTATTAAGCCTGGAAGATTTATGGACAAAAAGGTCTTTCACGTTTCTGCGTGTGCTTTGAGGATGATGAACCAAATCTGACAAACCCAGCTTCCTCCCCTCAGCCCAGGTGTCAATTTCCTTGAGCTTTTGGGCCAGCAGTTAATAAATTAAAACGCCGCCGAGTGCTCTGGCTACTGCCGAGAGCGCGTTTGCAGAGCCCGACCGAGGTGCTCTGGCAGCGCGCGGTCAATGCAGCCTTTATAAGATTGGGGGGGGAGGAAAAAAAAAAAAGTGTATTGTCTGGCAGCAGATCACTGCCACTTACAGATCCTCTCCTGCCTTGTCGGGCTCCTCTTTCGGGCTCAATAAATGGAGCAGGGTTTGTGTTCCCCCTGGTGAAAGGAGAAGTCATTTCAAATGGGATCAGGGTAACGGGAGTTGATGATGAAAATTTTGGGGGGCACGGGCTTGAAGAGTCCTTAGGCTCCTAAAGATGAGTTCAGTTCGCCCCTTCAGTTCGCCCCCTGTCTCGGGAGGATGCCGGGGGGGTGGGTTCCCTTCTGCTTGCTAAGCCCAGGTGGGAGCTGGCCAGGAGGTTGGGAGCGGAGGGGGATCACAGCCCCATCTCCCCCTGAAGCCCACCATTAAAAGCCCTCAGCTTTGCTGCTCCCGAAGGTGTTTGCTTCTCCTGGGTGCAACCCTTAAGGGTAAAACCCTGGGGCGGGGGGTGAAACTCTTCAGATTTAGCTCAAGGAGCAGCGGCGAGGGCTGATGGAGCCCCCCCCCCCCCCCCCAGCAGAGCTTTTCTTGGCTGATGCTCAATGGGTTGCTCCAGGGTAAATCACAAAGACAAAAAAAAATAAAAATATTTAGCTGTGGTCAGCACGAGCCCAGCCCATTTAACACAGGCATCCCTCCTGTTGTAAAGCCACCATTTTGTCCCTGGGTTTTCTCCTCTGCCTCCCTCCTGCTTTGTGCTGAGCCCAGGGCAGCAGCCCACGCGTTAACGAGCAGGATTTCAGCAGGATTTCAGCGCCCCTTGAGCTGAAGGGAGCCGTAAAGGATCGTTCCCCGTCCGCCCGTTACAGCAGAGAGGCGGATTTAGGTGGGAACGTGCACTTCTGGGGTGCTGAGCTGCTGCAGTTCCCGGCGGTAGGAGTGGGACACGGGTAGGACGAGGGAGGTGACGCCCCTTCGCTCGGCGGCATTGTGGAAACTTCTCGGAAGGACATTGCTAAACGGGGAACGGTCCGAAAAGAGCCGCGAGAGCCCTAAAAGCCCTGGAAAAGCAGCCTCCCGCCGAGAGCTCCAGTTGACGAAGTTTCATAGCTTAATGAAGAGAGATCTGGGGGGAAGCGGAGTGCGCTCAGAGGAGGCCTGGGCTTTATTACCAAGCCGAGCAGGCAGGGGTTGAAGTCAGCCTGGGAACAAAACCCGCTTTGGTGAAGTGATCGCCAAAGGCTGCGGGGGGCTCCACCGCTGGCCGGTGTAAAAGCGAACGGGAGGTTTTCTGCGGCTCGAGCACGGCCGCTGCCCTCAGCCGGTGCCAAGCAGCCCACGTTTTAGGCGGGGAGGTCAGGGGGAGCCGTCCCGGGGATCCCCTTTGTGCTCACAAATGTGTGAAGTTTTTGGCCAGCCGGCTCCTGCCGTACCGGGGCTCCCGACCTCACGTCTCGGGGAAGCGCCGGGAGCCGGGAGCCTCCTGCCTGCTTTACGGCCTGGGCGATGGCCAGAGGGATCACGACTCGACGTGTTAATAGGGTGGAAAACGGGCCCCGTGGGAATTGCTTGGGGCAGCGGTGGTGATGATCAGCACTCCCACGTCCGTCCTGGGATGCGCCTTCGTGCTCCGCGATCGCGTCAGCCACGGGGCCGCTCCGTTTGGCCGCTTCTCTTCTGATCCCCCCGTGTTTTAAAGGTCTGCCCTATCAGGGAGACCAAACCCCGCTATTTCCCCTTCGTTGCGGTAGCATTTCAGCCGAGAACAGGCAAAACCCTGGGGCGGGAGGGACGGGACAGCACCCGGGCAGGAATCCCACCGAAATCGCTGCACGCCGCTTGCCACAGTGATTTATTTCCCAGCACCATTTACCAGCGAAACAGAATCAACGAGAAATTCTTTTCGTCTTCCCGAGTTGTCCCTTGCTTTGCAGACACGACACACACCTCAGCTGAAAAGCAGCCAGGCTTCTGCAAAGCAGAGGCCACGTATTTTAGGCATCCCCAGAGAGGATGAAGGGGGTTCAGGGGATTTTCTGGCCTCTCTCTGACCGCTGCTCCGTGTTGCCACCCGAACAGATCAGACCCCGACCCCGACTCGGTTCCTGAAGAACTGCGAAGAAGTGGGACTCTTCAATGAGCTGGCCAGCTCCTTTGAGCACGAGTTCAAGAAAGCCGCGGAGGATGACGAGAAAAAGGCAAGAGGCGAAGGCCGCCACCGCTGCCCTAAAACCGAGCCGTGCAGTATTTCGGGGCTGGGGGGATGGAGCTGGTCTGATGGAAGGCATATGGCGCAGCACGGTCTCGGATTTAATATGCTGGCTCACGCAGGACTTTATTTTTTTAACTCGGGTGACTTTGGCTGGCAGGCCTGCAATCCGAGGCCCGGTTAGAGCGGGTTTTAATGGTTTATTATTCCTTCGGCTTTTCACTTCCAAAAATGAAAAAGGGCAGTACCCCAAATACCTTGCATCTTGGGAAGGAGATGCAGGAAAAGGCCGGGACTGTGTAGCGCTCGGGGTCTGAGCCAAATTCCCTCGGGGATCGGGATCCTTGGTGCTGCTGCCTTTAAGGTGCAGCTGTGGCCCCCCGACTGCTCCTCCTGTGCTCCCGGCAAGGGCACAGAGCTCGCGGCATCTGAACTGCAAACAGAGAGAGGGGCTTCCGCGCAGGAGAGAGGCTTTCCTAACAAAGAGCTCCCTCATATGCAGCAGTATCGATTCAGGCTGCCCCTGCCAACCCCGGGGTCTGAAGGACAACGGGATCTCGTCAGATAGCAGCTAATTAAGGGACTTTCCCCCCCCGTCTCCTCTTCAGGATCGGAGGAGCAGCAGATGCGGACCGGCTCTGGGGCTGGCACATACATTTACTAAATTGATGTATGGATGTACATACGCTCGCAGTCAGCGGCGCTGCTCGGAAATAAACTGCGGGAGCAGAGCCGCGTAAATCTTCGCCGAGATGGGGAACGGAGGAATTCAGAATTAAAACCGAAAACTGTCTTCCCCCCCCCCCACGTCCCCGCTCTCCTAATAACAGGGCTCTTTAAAGCAGAAATTGATCTCTCTCATTGGTATGCTGCAGGGCCTTGCCGGGCATTTTATGCTCTG
>NC_049197.1:1590325-1603401 GCF_009769625.2 Cygnus olor
AGAGAGGGTGCCGCAGGCCGGGCTCGGCTCCCGGGGCGCCGGCGGAGCCGTAGGAGGACGGGGTGCGGAGGAAGGAAAGCAGCACGGAGGCCCCTGCCTGCTCCCTGCCTGCTCCCTGCGTGTCCTGCCCTCCGCGGCCCGACCCCGGAGGCGTCGCGACAAAAACCGTTACCTGGGGTTTGGTTTTTCGTTTGTTTGTGGGTTTTTTTTTTTGTTTTGTTTCGTTTTTGAGAGCCCCAAGCAGAGGCCCCGCTAGAAGGGAGCCAAGCTCCCGGGCCGGCCTTCGGCGCGCGCTAGCGTGAGGAGGAGGAGGAGGAGGAGTTTCCGTACCACTGAATCCAGTGTTGCCATGAGACATTGGAAAGTGTGACTGTTGCATTGCCAACTGGTGCAGCTTGGTCAGCTAGAGGGGAGAGAAAAGAGAGGAGAAAAAAAAAAAAGGCTGCTGTTAGCCACCGCCCCAGCCCAGCGGGGCCGGGACTCGCAGCGGGCACCGAGGCGGCGTCCCCGTCCCCCCCCCCCCACGGCTGGGAGCGGGCTGGGGGCTGCGCCCACCCCTCATTTTCCCCCCTCCCCGAGGAGCTGCGAGAGGAGCTGGGGGAGCTGAGCAGAGCGGAGCAGGAGGGCCGAGGCGTGCTCGCACCACACCATGCGGGGAGGGCAGAGGGATGCGATGGAAGGGGGGGGCGGGATGGAGCCTGGAGCCACGACGCAGCCCCGAGCCCGGCTTCCTCCTGGCTCCCCTCCTGGCCTGGCAGGACGCCCCCCTCATCATAGCCCCCCCCCATCAGAGCCCACCCCCCCATTAAAGCCCCCCCCCCCCTCGCCGCTCTAAGGCTGCCACAGGACCCCCGCCAAGCCTGCAACGAGCCCGAGGGACGAGCGCAACGTCAGAGGTCCCCAAAGAAGCTGGGGCAGCACCCAAAGGTGCGGGGGAGGCCACCCAGACCGTCAGCCCCATCCCCAGCAGCCCCCCCACAGGCTGGCAGCAGCCTGGGGTGGGCCAGATCCATGCCCCCCCCCCCCTCGCTACCACCTGCGGCCAGCCGTCCCCTGCCCCGGGAGAGCCACGGTGACAGCGAGGCCTGTCGCCGTCATGCGCTGTGGGTTTGGTTTTTTTTTTAATTTTGTTTTTGTTTTCCCCCTTGGGGGGCTCGGTGCCAAATTCGGGAGGGGAGGGAAAGCCGGAGCTCGTGTGAAATGCCAAGCCGGGGAGAGAGGTGTGGGGGGGGAGAGGAAAAAAAGAGGAGGGGAGCGTCAGAGAGAAGAGGGAGGAGGAGGAAGAGGAGAGCTCTGAGACCAGGTGAAGCTGGCTGCAGGAGGGCGAGCTGAGGGGGGGGAGGCGAGTTTTTTTTTGGGGGGTGGGGGGGGGGGGAGAGTTCGGATCGGGGCGAGTTTTCAGGCCGAGCTGACAAAGCGGGGAGAAAAATTTCGGAAGGCGGGGGTGGGGGGGTGGGTGGGTGGGGGGGGGAAAAGAGGGTGGATTTCAAGACAAGAAGTTGTAAACAAAAACTTACATCTGGCTGTGGAATGGCATACTGTCCTTGAATGGTATAGGCCTACAAAAGGAGGAAAAGAGTCCTATTAACGACCATCGGACAGCCACCCAGGGGCAGATCTCAGCTAGCCAGGAAGGCAGAGAGCCACGTGGAGAGTTCTCCGGGGCGAGGGAAGTGGGGCAGGAGAGGCAGGGGACGGACAGTGCTGTACCAAGCAGTCTCTAGACGGGGTCGGGGAGGGGGGCGGGGGGGAAAAATAATAATAATAAAAAAAAAAAATCGCTCGAATTGGCCTTAGGTGGCGGTTGCGGGGAGGGGAGTGGACAGGATGGCGCCGTCCCCCCCCCCAAAAAAAAAAAAAGAAAGAAAAAGGTGGCAGACGAACGGAACGGCTGGGATCTTGATGGAAGATGTATGGTGTGGTGGAGTCCGACACTGCTCCTAGCCCTGCGCCCCCCGCCTCGCCGACAGGGGAGGGTCTCCAGCGCCCGCCAGCCCTGCTAGCTCCCGGCCCCGTCCTTCCCCGGCCCCAGCATCGCCCCCCCCAACCCCCACCCCCCTCCACCCCCCCAAAAAAAAAAAAAACACAGTCCCGCTGCGAGTCCTCTCGTCACTCCGCACGCCTAGGAAAAAACGTCGCCGGGCCAAGCTAGAGGTTAAGTGCCGGAGCTGGCTACCGCTGCTAGAGACGAGGCAAAGAATCGGGGGGGGGGCTGGGGGGGGGGGCGGCTCAAGGCAAAAGAGAGGCGCTCGGGGTCGTGGGGGGGGGTGGGGGCTGAGTGCCTGACCTGCCAATTCCATGCCTCGAGGTTAGGGGGACAGCCACGGCCCGCCGAGTCCTCCTGCAGCTACCCAGAAAGGGCGAGTCACTGGCTGGGGGCCTGGCTGGCTAAGGTTGGGGGGGGGGGGGGGGGGGGGGGGGTTTTTTTTGGGGGGGGGGGGGGGGGGGGGGGTGGGGGGGCGGGGGGGGGGGTTTGGGGGGAGGGGGCGGGGGGCCGGGCAAAAAAAAAAGGGGGGTGGGGGGCCGGGCAAAAAAAAAAGGGGGGTGGGGGGCGGGGGGTTGGGAGAGGCAGGGGGGAGAGGGGGGTACACAGCCTCACTTCCAGGTCACCGGAAGAACTGCAGCCCAGGCTGGAATTGGCCCAAGTTCGTTGCCATGCAGTGGCTGCCGGGTGGCCTGCGTGAGGAGAGGTTTGGTGGGCTCAGCGTCCAGTTCCCACGTGGACAGGAGTCCACAGCACAAAAAGCCACCGGGAGGGGGGGGTTTGCTCCGTGGTTTGTTTGTTTTTATCATCATCATCATCATCGTTATTTTGTCCTTTTTTTTTTTTTTTTTTTTTTTGGCGGGGACAGGGACGGGGAAAATGCCACCCTTGTTGGCAGTCTCAGAGAGGCCAAGGATTGAACGGGCCGTGGAGACTGAACTCCCCTCTCACCTCCTGAGGTGGTCCCTCCAAGTCAGAGTTGAGGCACATGGATGGGGCGGTGTGGGGGTAGCTCGCACTGCCGCTGCTGTACCTGTCCTGTGGATAAATTAGAGGACTTCAGTCTCCAGGGCTGGCAATCCGAAACCTTCCGCTAACACCAAAAATAAAAAAAAAGTCACCGTCGCCCCCGTCGGCTCTCGCTTTCGGAGGTGGGGGGGGGGGGGGCCGACCCTGCTCTACGCACGGCCCTGAGCTGCGGGGACAGAGCGCGACCCCAGGCGGGCTGGCCCCGGGCCGGGGGGGGGGGTGGAAGACAAGGGGGGGGGTGGAGGGGGGGCGGAAAAAAAAAGGGGAAGGGGAAGGGAAGAGATGCGTGGCCGGCGGGAGCCTGCTCCTCACTGCTCTAAGGGGGAACGGCAGCCGGCTCCCGTGCTGGGGGGGAGGAAAGGGGGGGGCCGCACGGCAGAGCCCCCGCCGCCCCCCCCCCCCCCCCGGCAGCAAAGGGCACCGGGTGGGGGGGCGGTGGGGGGGGCGATGCCCGGCGCTCCCCCTCGCCGGGCACAGAGCGGCAGGAGAAGCTGTCGGAAAGAGGGGGGGCTGACGAGGAAGAGGAGGAGGGGGGGAAGGAAGAGGCAGGGAGGGCGAGGGGGGGGGGGGCGCCGAGGTGAGGGGGTGGTGTGAGGGGGGGGGGAAGACGGCAGCAGCTCCGTCCCCGGCTGAGCGTGGCACGCAGAGGCCCGGCTCCAAGGGGGAGGGGGGAGGGGGGCGCCGTGGGCAGCCCCCCCCCTACGGAGCTGGCTGCAGTCCCCACCCCCCACCCCCCCAGCACCCCCCCACCCCGCGGCCACAGCGCTGGATCCGGCCCGCGTGGCCGTGGCTCTGCCCTAGCAGGACCCTCGGGGCTGGCAGCAAGGGGGGGGGGGGGGCGCACTCCAGGCTCTACCCCCCCCCACTCCCCCCCCATCCCATCCCAACCTCATCGTGCCCCCAACCCTGGGGGGGGCCCTCCCTGGCAGCGCGGAGGCAGCGGATGCGTCTGCGAGTCGCCCTGGTGCTCCAAGCGGTGCGGCAGCCCCGGGAGCCGTGACCCCAATCCCCCCCCCCACCCCCAAAAAAAACCCTCCTGTCTCGCCCAGCGGGGACCAGCGCGTCCCCAAAGGGCTGGGGGGGTGGGGGTGGGACTCGGGGCTTTCCAGCAGGGTCCCGAGGGGGCCCTGTCGCCTGTGACGGCAGCGCCGGGGCTCACGGCCAGGGGGTGGCACGGGGCAGCCCCCCCCCCCTCCGAGGAGCAAGCGGCTCCCCCGGGATCGGCGCAGGAGGGGCTGGATCCCCCCTCCCCTGGCGGCTACGCCCCTACCTGGCGCCCTCCCCCTCGTCAGGACGAGGCCTTTCAGCTCCCCCAACCCCGCCCCCAAGGCACGGGGCGCCCTAAAAGCCAGCCCCGGAGAGCACAGAAACCCCCCCCCCCCCTCCAGGCTCTGGGGGGGCATCACCCACACGGGGCACACGGAGCCCTCAGAGCCCCCACCGAGGCGGGGGGGGGCGGGGCACAGACCAGAACCGGCCGCTGCTCGTCCCGGCCCGATCCCATCCCCAGCCACCACCACGCCAGGACTTGGCCCAGGGGCTCCAGGACGGTTTTGCCAGCACCCCCCCCCCCAAAACACTTCCCCCAAATCTGCCCCCCACGCCCCCCCCCCCCCCACCTCTGCCCTCCTGCGCCCCGCAGCTCAGCGGGGAAGGCTCGGAGCAGGGCTCGGGGAGGCCCCGAGGCAGCGGCGCGGGCGGCAAGGCACGCGGAGCGGCTGAGGCGCGCCGACGGCCCCCTACAGGCGCCCCCCCCACGCCCCCCACCCCTCCCCGCACCCCGAGAGCAGAGGAGAGGCCTTACCTGACCGCCTGCAAAGATGACGGGAGAGCTGGATGGCTTGGGCCGGTACGGGATGGTGACGCCCTTCGGGGGAGACTGGGTGACAGGCGGAGAAGGCAGGTTAGGCACCGAGCGCCGCCGGCGCCAGCCACACACCCCCCCCCCCTGCCTCCCCGCAACCCCTCGGGACCACGCAGAGCCTCGAGGGCCGCGAAATAATCTTATTTCCACCCCCCCCCCCACTCCCTTTCCAAGCAGGGAGCACGTGAGGGAGGCTCGGGGCACGGTGCTGGAGCGGCAGGACGGTGCCGCTCGGCGTCCCCACGCGGGACAGAGCCGCGAGCGGCGCTGCTGGCGGGCAGCAGCTCGCGAGGACCGGGCTCGAGCCCGCTTTAAGGGGCTCCGAGGTGCACATTTTAACCCCCAACCCCCCCCCTTATCCCTCCAGCAGCCTCCTCTCCGCCCTCGGGGACGGGGGTGGGGGGTTTCCGTCAGCCTGGAGGGGGCAGCGGGATATCCCTACCTCCAGCATGACGACGCAGATCTGTTTGACGCACTCGATGATGGACTGTGGGATCCCGGCGATGGTGATGGCTCGCTCGGTCGAGTTGGGCAGCATGTCCCCCGCCACCTGGACCTGCGCCCCCGTGCTCTGCAAAAAAAAACAAAAATGTGTCGCGGTAAAAAAAAAGAAATAAAAATAGCCGGGGAGAGCCGGGCATGGCGCTGAGCTCACCGCGTCCGGCGGCCTCGTGGCCGAGTTATACATAGCCCCCCCCCCGCCCTTCTCCCCCAAAATAAAGCCCGTTAATCCCAGCTGGAAATAATTCGGTCGGAGGAGGAGGAGGAACCGGGCGGGAGCCTCTCCCCAGGACCCGAGTCGAGCCCAGCCCTGCCGCAGGCAGAGCCGGGCAGGGTTAATCCCGGTGGCAGGTCAGCAGCACCCGGCGCTAAGCGGCATTACGTGCCTTCCCCCGGGGGGGGGGGGGGGGGAAGATGAGGGGGGGGCTTGGCAGGCCGATGGCACGCAGCCCCCCCCCCACCACCAGCTGGGAAAAGGGCCTGGAGAGGGGGGAATTTAGAGCTGGGGGGGGGGGGGAAGGCAGGAACCCAAGCGTCCAGCTCCGAGGGGCGCTGCCAGGAAGCGGAGGCTGTGCCCCGAGTCTCAGTTTCACGAGCGCTAAAAATACCGGGAGCTCTTCACAAAGGCCAAGCGACGCCGCCTGCCTCTGCGCTGCCGCCCCGGGGGGGGGGGGGGCCGACGCGAAGATTTTCCCCCTCAAAACGCCCCCCCCCACCCCCCCCAGAAGGGGGCCAGCACCTACCTCTCGGATCTCTTTGATCTTGCAGCCTCCTTTGCCAATGAGGGAGCCGCACTGGCTGGCGGGTACCACGAGCCGGAGAGTGACCGGGGGCCGGCTGGCAGCCGTGCTGTTGGTCATGGAGCTGCTGATGTCCTGCGAGGAAGAGGAGGCGCTCAGAGGGGCCGGCCGGGCTCGGGACCCTCGCCGGAGGGCCGGGGAGGACGGAGCTGAGAGGGGCAAGCTGGGTCAAAGCGCCCCCGGGTGCTCCCCGGGCCCGTTTCCCGGGGATTTTGTTAGCTGTGGAATCGCCACAGCCACGTTTTTGGGCTGGGCACAGGCAGATGAACCCCTTCGCTTGCTGCGTCTGTGAAAACGCGGGGTTTTTAACCGCCGCTGAGGTTTTTAGCCACCAGAGAGGTCGGCCACAGCCGAGTGGCGACCAGCTGCGCTGAAGGGACGCGGGGCTGGGGGCTCGGAGCCCCCCTGCAGACAGCTCCTGGTTTATCTCGGAGCCTCCCCCGTAACGAGGAGGAGTAACGAGGGTGAGGGCAGGAGCAGCCGGGGGAAAACGAGCCCGGCGCAGAGAGCAGCAGCCGTGGGTGCAGGGGGAGGGGAGGCCGGGAGGGCCGAGCTGACCTACTAAAGGAAAAGCCGAGCGGCGGCAGCGAGAGCCGCGCCTGGACGGGGCTGAGCCCGCGGGAGGGCTCCCGGGACACGGCAGCAGCTCAGGGCTCAGAAATCTTTGGTATCCAGCCGAGCGGGGGGGCTGGGGGGGGGGTCGGGGACATCTGCCAGCATCAGGCCGCCTCCTCCAAGGAGGGGCCCCAAATTAAAAAGGGGATGAGGGCACTGGGCGTCGCGCCCCACAAGAGAGGGGAGAGGCAAGGAGCCGTACCCGCAGCAGGCGAGGGCAGCTCCCCCCTCCCAAAGGCCGTGGAGAAGCCCAAAAGCTCCTCACACCGCAGCCCTCAAGGGCTTTAACGCCCGCAGCCGGGATTTGGGCTCCCTGGGACCAGCACCCCCCACTCAACCTGCGGTTCCACGGGAGCGGGGCAGGATGCGGCTCCTCCTTCAGCGCCGCGGCACCCCCAGGGCCCTCCTCAGCAGGGCCGGAGGCGAAGCTGAGCCCCCACCGCACCCCGAGGCGGGCGGGGAGGCAGCAGGGCAGTCCAGGAGAACAAAGCAAGCAAGGCTCCAAAGCCCTGCTCAGTCTGAAGCCATCTCACCGGTGGCCGCGGGGCGTTTTCAAGCCCCACAAGTCCCCGCGGGGCCCCGAGGCTCGGCCAGCAGGCACTTAAGGACAGCGAGCAGGCAGGAGGGAAGCGCCGCTGCCTGTACCCTGCACCCTGCACCCTGACCCCACGCGGGGCAGGGCAAAGATTCGCCTCGGCCGGGCCAACGCCCCCAGCCCGCGCGGAACAGAGCCCGGACACCGCCCCCCCCCTCCAAAAAAAGCTTCCCCTCGTGCTCCCGGCCCCCCAGGAGCTGCAGGGGGGGGGCAGAGCCAGCCCTGCCCGGCGTCTTCACGGGGAGAAACCCATGCAGGAAGGCGGTGAAGGGACGGCCGCGACGCACCTCTTCCAGTTTGTCGATGATCATCGCAAAAGCTTTGAAGATGGCGTTGGTGGGGCCGGCGAGGGTGATGATCCGCTCGGGGCAGTTCCCTTCTGAGATGTTGATGCGAGCGCCGCTCTGCGGGGAAGGAGAAGGAGGAAAAAACAAAACAAAACAAACAAACAAAAAAAAAAACAACAGAAATTAAAAACAAAACTAACGGAACCACGGGGGCGCCAGCGCCGAGCCCCGGCCCTCCCCCCGGCGCGGGGCAGCCATCTTAGCCTCGCCGCCTCCCTGCCCCGCCAGGACTACAACTCCCAGCATGCCCCGCGCCCGCCGCCGGCTCCATCTGCTGCCGGGGACGCGCGCCGGAAAATTCCTTTCAAGGCCGCCGCCGCCGCGGCCCCCCCGGCCCCCCCCCCCCCCGGCCCCGGCGCTCACCTCCTCGCGCATTTTCTTCACCGACTCCCCTTTCTGCAGGAGGGAGAGAAGGGAGAGGGGTTAGCGCGGCTGTTTTGGGGGAGAAAAGGGCAAAAAGAGGAGTTGGGGGAGGGGGGGGGTCGGGGGGGGGGGGTTTGCTGCTCGCTTACCTTCCCGATGATGCTCCCGACCTCCTGGGGGGGGGAACAAAAGCAGCGTTAGGAGCGCTCGGGGGGGGAGGGGGGGGGGGAATAAAACATCCCCGAGAGCACAAAGTCTCATTTTGGGGGGGGGGGGGGGCAGCCCCCGCCTCGCAGCCCACGCGGGGCTCATTTCGGGGCCCCCAGCACCACCCGCAGCCAACCCCCCCCCCCCCCCCCCGTACACCGGCTCCCCCCCGCCCCCCCCCCGCGGTTATTTTTATTGCCGCGCTCTCGGAGCGCTGCCGCGGCCGTCACGAGCTGCCCGAGGCCCGGCCGGGTGCCAAGGAGCGCATTCCTCGCCTAATGGCGGCAGCGCCGAGGCCGGCGGGGAGCCGCGGGAGCGGGGCCGGCGGGGTTTCGCCCCCCCCCCCCACCACCACCACCACCAGCGGGGTTTCGGGGGGCGGGGGGGTGGGTTTCGGGGGGCGCCGTACCTTTCCGTGCATGAGTAGCCGGATGGTGAGCGTGACATTTAATCCACCTTCAATGACGCCGGTGTCCATCTTGGGCTGCGGAGGGTCGGGCTGCGGCGGCGGCGGGGCAGCGGGAGCTGGGGGGGGGGGAGAGAAGGGTCGGCTCTGAGGCGCCCCGGCCATTTCAGGCCCCGTCCCGAAGAGATTCGAGCCCCTGAGTTCGTTTCTCTCCTCGCCCCCGGCGCTTTTTAGGGCCCGTTCCCCTCCCCAAGGTGCCTGGGAGAGGAGGGCCGTGGGGGGCAGAGCCCCAGCAGGCTGCTCCTTGCCCCCACGGGGGGGGGGGAGGGGGTTGAGGCCAGGTGCTGCGCCCCCACCTGCCCCCCCAAGGGCCACCCTCGCTCGTCCTCCGCTTTGGAGGCTTCTCCTGCAGCCCCGGGACTTGCCCCGACTCGAAGCCTCCGCACCTCAACCCGGAGAGGGGCTCCCCCCTGCAGCCACGGCCCCGCTTCCCTCCGGTTTAACCCGCTGGGGGTTAAAACAAAACAAAAAAAGAGAAAAACTAAAAAGAAAAAAAAAAAAAATATCCCTTCTCCGGGCTGCGGGAGGTGCTGAGTGGCCTCTGGGGCCGGCTCCCAGCCGATTTCCTCCAGGCAGACAAGGCCACGCGAGCGCCCGGTCGGGTTTCAAACAACCTGCGACCGGAGCAGTTGCAGAACAGCGCGGCGGGGCTCAGCAAACCGCCCAAAAAAACTCTTCCCCCCCGCCCCCAAAAAAAATAAAACCCAACCAACTGAACCAAATAAACCCCGTTTCGGCTGCTCTCCGCTTCCGTCGGCGCCTCAAAGTTTAACCAAGCCCGGGGAAGGAAAAAAAAAAAAAAAAAAAAAGAGCTGGGCAGAGAGCGGGGCGGGGGGGATTAATCCTGCGGGGGCCGTGCCAAGCTCTGGGGCAACGCTCTTTTAGGGAAAAATCACTGGAACCGGCGATTTTCACCGAAGCGACTCCTTTTGGCCCCACAAAACTTGGCACTGGATCAGCCCCGAGCCTCGCTGGGGAAGCGGGGCTGGGACCGGAGAGCCCCGAGCCCGGGGGGGGGGGGGGGGGTGAGTTTGAGCAGTTGGGGGGCTCCCCCAAAAAAAGGAGGGGATTCCCCCAAAGAGGGGGAAATTCCCCCCCAAAAAGGGGGGGGGGCTCCCCCAGAAAGGGGAGAGACTCCCCCCCCCCCCCCCAAAAAAAAAAAAAAAAAGGGGAGCCTCGCTGGGCCGCAGCCCTGCTCCTCCTCCTCCCGGCAGCCGCTCGGCCGCCTTCGTTAGCGCTAATTACTAATTAGCCGGCCCAGCAGCCGTCCTGCCGGTCCAACGAGCCGCGGCCGGTCCGGCCCGCGTCCGTGGGGACAAAAAGCTGCAGGCGGATGCCGGGGGGGCCCCAAGCCCGGGGGGGGGGGGGGAAGCCCCCGAGCCCAGGGGGGGGCCCTGCTGGGAAAACTTCCCCCAAACTTCTCCTCGGCCCCGGGCAGGGCACGTGGGGGCCGGATCCTGCTCCCAGGTTGGGGCTGGTTTTTTTGGGGGGGGGGAGAATCGGGACTGGGGGTGCTGGGGAGGGGAATGGGGGCTGGGGGGGGTGGTCCCCATGGGGGGGGGGAGCAGAGATCCCAGCGGGGGGGGGTAAAAACAACCGGGGGGAGGCCCGGGGGAAACCGGGGGGGGGGCTGGGAGCGAGGCTCGAACCCAAAAGGGGGGTCCCGGGGAGCCCCCCCCCCGGGGGGGAAACCGGGGCTCGGGGCTGGGCCCGAACGGGGGGGGGGTGGGGCGGGGGGGCACAGGGCTCCGCTCCCTCCCCCCCCCCCCCGTAGCAGCGCCTCCGGCCCGGATCCTTAAAAAAAACAAAAAAAATAAAAAGGAGGGGAAAAAAAAAAGAAAGAGGAAACTAGGCGAAAAAAAAAAAAGGGAAACTAGTAAAAAAACGGGAAACCGGCCGAAAAAAACACGTTAAAAAACAACGAAAACGGTTAAAAAACGAAAAAAAAAAAAGATAAGCTTCGGAAAAAAAATCGTTTAAAAAAAAAAAATATTAAAGTATAGATTTAAAATGTCCGCCCCCCCCCCCCCCCCCCCAGGGAAGAAAAAAAGGGGGGTGGGGGAGCTCCGGTAACCGGGGGGGTGGGGGAGGGGAAGGGGGGAGGGGCAGCCCCCCCCCGCGCACCGCGCGCGCAGGCCGCGGCCTAGGCCGCGAGTAGGCCTCGGGCAGGCCCCGGGCTGGCGGCGGGGCGCGGCCGGGCTCGGGCCGGGGCCGTGCGGGCAGGGGGCGCCACGCGAGGCCGCGGCTCGGCGGGCGGAGAGGGGAAAAGCGGGGGAGAAGCGGGGGAGAACCGGCGAGAAACGATCGTGACGGGGCGCGGAGGGGGAGGGGGGGGGTGGGTTAAAGGAGGGTGGGGGGGGGGGGGGTGCGGGGCCTACCTGGAGCGGCGGCGGCGGCGCCGGTAACGGGAGGAGGAGGAAGAGGAGGAGGAGGAGGAGGAGGAGGGGGGGAGGAGGGGAGGGAGGTGGGGGGGGAGAGGGAGCGGGCGGGACGGCGGCGGGCGGCGGGGGGGGGGGGCGGCGGCGGGCGGCGGCTGCTCCTGCTGCGGCGGCCGCGGCGGCTCTGGGCGGGGGCGGCGGGAGCGGCCGCTTTACGCCCGCCCCGACCCGGAAACGGCGGCGCGTAACCAGCGAGGCGAGCGGGGGAGGGGCTAGAGCGGCGCCACGCCCCGCCCCCTCCCCCCCCTCCCCCCCCCCTCCCGGGGTGGTGTCGGGCGCGGGGCTGAGCCCGCCCGGAGCATAGAGAGGAGGGGCCGGGGGGTAGAGAGGCACCGGGGGGGGGGGGGCAGCGCCGCGGGAGGGGGGGAGGGCTTGGGGGGGGGGGCAGGAAGGGGGGAATAAGGGAGGGGGCAATAAGGGGGGGCAGGAAGGGGGGCAATAAGGGGGGCAATAAGGAAAGGGGGGCAATAAGGGAGGGAGGGCAATAAAGAAGGGGGCAATAAGGGGGGCAAAAAGGGGGGTAATAAGGAAAGGGGGGACAATAAGGGGGGCAATAAAGAATGGGGGCAGTAAGGGGGGCAATAAGGGGGGGAGGGCAAAAAGGGGGCAATAAGGGGGGCAAAAAGGGGGTAATAAGGAAAGGGGGGCAATAAGGGGGGCAATAAAGAATGGGGGCAATAAGGGGGGCAATAAGGGGGGGAGGGCAAAAAGGGGGCAATAAGGGGGGCAAAAAAGGGGGTAATAAGGAAAGGGGGGCAATAAGGGGGTAATAAAGAATGGGGGCAATAAGGGGGGCAATAAGGGGGGGCACGAAGGGGAGGGGGGTAATAAAGGGGGGGGCAGTAAAGAAAGGGGGCAAGAAGGAGGGCAAGAAGAGGGGCAATAAAGAAAAGGGGGGCAATAAGGGGGGCAGGAAGGGGGGCAATAAAGAAAGGGGGCAATAATAGAGGGCAGCAAGGGGGGCAATAACAGGTGGGGGGCAAAAGGACAGGGGGGCAATGGGGGGGCAATAAGGGGGGGCAATAAAGAAAGGGGTGCAAAAAGGGGGGGCAATAACAGGTGGGGGGCAACAAGGACAGGTAATAATGGGAGGCAATAAGGGGGGGCAATAAGGGGCGGGGAGCAATAAGGGAGGGCAGTAGGGGTGGGCAATAAGGAAAGGGGGGCAAAAAAGGGGGGGCAGTAAAGAAAGGGGGCAAGAAGGGGGGCAATAGGGAGGGGGGCAAGAAGGGGTGCAAGAAGGGGGGACAGTAAAGGAAGGGGGGCAATAAGGGGGGGCAATAAGAGGTGGGGGGCAATAAGACAGGGCATTAAGGAGGGCAAGAAGGGGGGGCAATAAGAGGTGGGGGGTAATAATAGGGGGTCAGTGAGGGGGGCAATAAAGAAAGGGGGCAATAAGAGGGGGCAATAAGAGACGGGGGGCAATAAGGATGGGGGGGCAATAAGGGGTTGGGGGCAATAAAGTGTGGGGGACAATAACGGGGGGTACAATAAGGGGGGGGGCAACGGGCTGGGACAGCAAAGGGGGGGCAACGGGGAGCAGGAGGGGGAAGGGGCAATGGGGGGGGCAGTTTGGGGGCAGCTCCCCCCCCAACCCCCCCCCCCCATGGGGTCAGTGCACATGACCCCCCCCACCCCCCCCCCCCCGGCACAAAGGAGGCGCTGACACAATCTGGGGGGGTCCCAGGGCTTTATTGGGGGGCAGGGGGGGGCACCCACCGGCACCCCCCAACCCCAACCCCCTCCCCCCAGGGCCCCCCAGGCCCACAGGGGGAGGGGACGGGCATGGGAACGGGGACCTCATGGGCATGACGGGGCGCGGGGGGCACCCATGGGTGAGCGCGGGGGTCGAGGGGGGGGTCGGGGG